>NC_141604.1:38645896-38945896 GCF_047967505.1 Dipteris shenzhenensis
ACACCCATTAGTGCAAACATTATCTTCTTTGTAAATGCCACAGGGGGTAGATTAGCAAAGGACATAAATAGTAAAGGTTGGACCAAATTGGATAAATTTATTTGAAATTTTAAAACCACAAAACTAAAAAAAACAAATTATCCAATACACGATAGATTTTAGGGAAGCAAAGGAAAGTTTAAATTGCAAGCCAGTAATCTAATATCTAACATTAATAAACTATATTTAAAAATTGTAAACAAAATAAAGAAACAATTCAAGCAAAATGCCATTATAAAGACCCCTAAAAATTAGCCACTATAAGGTAGAGAAACTATGAGCCCAAAAACTAGTTTACATTATAATCATTATTAATAAATAATAATTCTACCTTACATAAATTAAAGCAATAAGAATTTCATGATCAACTAATTAAAACCAATTACTTATAGTTTTAAACACCATACTAAATAATATGACATACACAAGATTATGTAAAAACGTACATGTATATAACCATCCACTCCTATGAAAAAATAAGGGGGATTACATAAACCTATATACACACACACACACACACACACACACATTATATAAAATGACAAGATTAGACAATCCTATTCACAACCAAATAAAGAAAGGGGCAGCAAATGTAAAAAAGCAAGATGTGGAGGGCTTCCATGCACAAATTTCTATAACAACATAAAATACAAAATACAATGCTAAGAGCCGGAAAATGTGGTATGTAGACTCGCGTAACATGGCACAGAGTTACTTGTCACTCAGCATAGGCCTTCGTTGCTCTTCGTCTCTATCATGAAAAATGTGCTTTCCAATGAGTTCTATTGCTCTGCTCAGGATGCAGAACACATGAAATAATGTCACCTTCCAGCTGAAAGCGTAAAATGAAACTACGAGCTCGAGGAGTCCATACAGGATTTGGTTATCCTCTGGCTCTCAAGACATGCCGTCATGCTGAGTAAAACAATGTTTAGAAGTGGCTACGAGACACTTGGTTATTAATAGGAAAATTAAAACAATAGTGAAAGTGCAAAATGGCAAAGGTGGTGCTTCCAAAATCGAAACTAAGAGGAGAATAAAAGGTGGCTCGAGCTAACGCGAAGGTGAGCTACATAACAATAAGTGGAAAACACATAAACACATAGCGAGAGAGCAAGGTGAAGTCGTTGAGACACGATTATGAGTGAGTCAAGAAGGAAAGGGCATAAGAAAGGCCAATTGCAATACAAGGGAAAAAAGGCAACCGAAGCAGCAGTGCTACCAAAGAAGATAGGAAATCAGGGAGGTAGAAGGTGAGTACCTCCAAGACGAGTCCAAATGAAAGCCAAAGTGAGAATCCTAGGACAAGAGGAAGATAGCAGAGTGGTGGGAAGGAGACAGGTAGTCGAGGCATTGTGAGAGGACAAGAGAGGTGAAGCAAGACGGAAAGTCAAGACTAAAGAAGCCAAGGGCTAGAACAAGATATGGTAAGTTAACCATGAGGGGAGCTAGTGAGAAGGAAGTAGAGGTTGTGAGTACAATAGAGTGTAAGGAGGAACAAAGAGATGCACTCAAAACAAGAGAGGAGACGTTACAAAACACTGCGGCTCCCAAGCAAGGGCGAGAAGGTGAAAGGGAGAACGTGGGACAGTGGGTAGGGGGAAGAAAGGTTACAACTTACAGGGAAGGTAAGGTAAGGGGAGGGGAATGCTATGTTAGTGAGAGGTCATGGTTAGGGAGAGATAGGGAGCTAAAGCAAAAATTTAAGAAGTTAGGTTAAGGAGAGAACAGTTTTGGTTAGAGCAAGAAAAGGAACCGATGCAATAAAGAATGAAAAATTAAGTAAATTAAAAAAGAGGGAGTTTACTTGAATAGAAAAAGGGAGTTGGGTTTTGTTAGAGTAGGGGATTGGGTTGAGTTAGTTAAATAAATACATTAAAAAAGGTAATAAACAAAAATAAGTCATAGATAGGAAAGTGCAAAGACAAGGTGGTGGGGGAAGGGAAAAAGAGGGGTTGATAATAAGACCAAACACTCATTAGACTTAAACCAAAAATGCATTAGAGGCATAAAGGTACCAAAGATCCCATGACAAGAGGGAATTTTACCAAAAATGTTTTTTTAAAGATATTTAAATAAGCATGCAAGGATAATGAAAACCAATCACCGCATGCCAGACTAAATCAATTAAAACAATGCCACAAAGGGAACATGACAAATAGTGAGGGAAAAAAATTAATTACAAGCAAAAAATGTGGGAATTAATTATAAAAAAAGGATCTACACAAGGATAAAAAGAGAGGGTAGGGGGGGCTATAAATCCTTCTATGGTGGGCTAAAAAGCCAAAATTGCTACACCATTATTCTTTGGAAAACAATGTGTAAGTGCATGTGTGCTGGGGGGAATGAGTGTCCTATATGGTGTGTACAAAAAGAGCCAGTGGAACAAAAATTATAATTTGTGTGTGAGCAATAAGAGCCGATGGAGCAAAAATTTGTGTGTGTGTGTGTGTGTGTGTGTGTGTGTGTGTGTGTGTCTGTGTCTGTGTATGTGTATGTGTGTGTGTATTTGTAAAGTGTAGAAAATGTGTGTGTGTGTGCAGTGATAGGAATTGCTAACCAACCATACATGAAAACTTTGAGTATAATGTCATGAAATCCGTTTTTTTTTTCCAAACCTTAGATTAAAATAAAATGTGGCTGACTAGGAGCAATTTGTGTTGATTGAATTTAGATATGATGGAGAGAACACAGGGAGGGACAATGACATGGAAGCATTATCTTTGTAGTTGCTATTCACTCACAACATAAAATCATGAAGAAACTCAAAGGACTTTGTTGTTGCCAAAATGAGCAAGCACTAAAGGCCAATATCTCAAAAAAAAATCTACAAGCATCAAGAGGATAGCCACTGTGCCCTTCGTCAAACTTATTATCATATGATAATTTTGGGATTGATTAATGTAAACCATTGATTTTTTCTCTGAGTGTCATATGGACATGGAAAACAGTATAAAGGATGAAGGAATGAATGTAGGTGCCCATTGCCTTTTAAAAAATGGAAACAATCTGGAGGTTACATTGCTTTCACCTTGTCTCTCTAGGATGCCTCTATGGGACATCATGCTGAGGGATGGAGGGCCCCGAGTTTTCAAATGCTGAGAAAAAAAATGATAAAACCTAGTTCAAGTGCTTTGAGTGACCCAACCTACCAAGAATTGCAAGGTTTGGAAATGGGAAGAGGGTGCCGCATAATCTAATAATGAGCAGATAGAGATGCAATTGTTGTTGTGTGAGGGTATTTTTTGTTATGGATATTTGCAAGTGCAGATTCTTCACCTCAATTACAAAGAGAGAAGCGGCAAGGAAATTCATTAGAAGATGATGATGTAAGAGCTACCGAGGAGATACCTTAGATATATGATGATCATGCAACAAGCCAAAAATTATCGATGCGAGCATGGGATCCAACAAAGAAAAAGGGAGGAGCCTTGATTTTGAGCTAGCTCAACCTGCATTTGAGTCAATGATCCTTTCTGAGTGCCATAGCTAAAGGTAGTAAGTACGTAAGCTTACTGCGATGCAAGGGTTGAGCATTAGCCTAGATGACCCTTGTTTTTCATTGATGTTGACCTCTCATAGGCTTTGCATTTGTTGAGATTTGTGGTGCCATGAGCACAAGAATAGAGGCAAGGTATGATTAAAGGTGAGGAGGCAAGAGCATACTGCCACATGTGTAAAGAGGCTTTATCCCACATGTGAGAAAGCAATGCAAGTATGTATGCAATTTTGTAACAGGGAGGTTAGTTTCATGCAATAATATAGTGCAAGATTGTCTCTTTATGAGTATAAGTATGAATCTTGTAACCTGATTGAACTTGAGTCTGTGATTCATTAATCTAGGCCTTCATCATGATGTGTGCAATCAGGTTGCATCCACCTCACATTAATGTCATCACTAGTATAGGATTAGTGTCCATTTAGGAAAGCCTGCTCATCATAGGAGAGATTCATCTTTGATTTTAACACATTTTCACCTATTCATTTCAATTTAAGCCTAGTCATGGCCCTAAGCTCTAGCCCTTTAGTTTCATTACTACTAAAAGCAATGTCAAGCCTCATGGTTCCCTCACCTTATCATAATTTGTATCATGATCCTCATGTTGTTGTCAAATAACAATAATTACCTCACATAAATCCTTTTGAGCCATGTAACAAGAGATTCCATGGTAATAGTATCATCTACTTCGAGGGAAAATGAAGTAAATACCATATTCTCTAGTAATATTAAAATTTTAAAGGTTGAAGACTCTAATAGCTATGGTGCCAGTGTGTAGGAAGATTACGCATGCTATAAAATGACATTGATAGAATAAATGTGTATATAAGGATGCTTGTAGTAGGGAAAGTGTACAAACCATGTTTGTACATGAGGTAAGGAATATATTTTCAAATACCAAAGATGTACCTATGAATTTTTCATTGACAATTGGACATGTTGGTCATGTGAAGAGTTGCACACGTTGGAGTTGGCCATTGATATGAAGGGTTTTTGTAGATGCCAACACATCCATGGACTTTGAAGAAATGGTAAACATGAAGATAGGACATAAAATCCCACTAGCAAATAAAGCATAAATTAAGTCACCCTTTTCTTTTATTTCATATTGTTGTTTGTGCGAGAGCTATGCTTATTTTTGTTATATCAATATTTTTTGTGTCTATCCATGTTTTCTATATTTATCCACATTGGAATTTATATCTTAGTACCTCATGCTCCACATGTGTTGTAATTTATGCTTGTGCATACACTTTGGGCTTAATCATAACCACAATTTCCTTAAAAACACTATGCATATCTTTTTGAGATCTCTTCTAAAACATTGGTGATTTCTAGTGCTATTATTTGCTTGGATCACTTCTAGAGCCTTTATTCCTTCTAGGAGATATTTTTCCTAGCAAATATTGGTTTCTTATGACCTGGTCACTTATGTTAGGCTTGTAAGAAAACAATACAACGTCTGTGCTCAACAGATAACAGGATCTCGTATGCAAGAGAGAAAACAGATAGTATGGAGAATCAAAAATTTGATTACTGTAGATCTGATATAATAGATGGCATTGCCTCCCAGCCGTGCGCTCCTGTGAAAGAAGCTTTGATGGCGAGCTAGAAACAGTAGAGGACGGAGGCTGGATGCTAAGGAATCAGGGTTGCTGTAGCCAGTGATGAAATGGGCTTCATGGGCTTGCTCTTATATAGCCACTAGTCGTAGTCGGTTGGACCCAATTGGGTGATCGACCCAGTTTGCACGGTCGACTGGGGATTGGTCCCGAAATAGGCCATCGACCACACAATAGAACCGTGGCATAAAATAGAGCAACTGACCTACGGTCGCCGTTTGGCCCATAGCCATTGGGATCATCTGGGGCTCCAAACGGGCCCTGCAACCCAAGAGTGGGCTGCCCCGAGAAATGCTCCATCTACCTCAATGCGGTCAGTCATGGGATGCCTTCCTGCACTTGCATGTAGCCTTGTTGGCAGTGTGCCAACTCCGTCCAGCCATTAGGCCACACATGGCCCCCATCTAGTGTCCAAACCAGGTCCTACCGGATAACCGAGCTACTCAAATGCCTTCTCCTCATATGGGGGGACTTACAAGTAGAGTTAGCTGGTTCCCGCATAGTTACACGAGAGTGGAGCATTGATATCTAATAAGGCTCATGTTAGGAGGTAACACTCATAGGGGAACCTTATAATTGGGGTGGGCATGCTCATCTCGGAATCCAAAAGACATAGTTGCCAATGCAAAGGTAGAGATTTTGTAGTTGTTGGTGGTAAAGGCAGTGAGGTGGCTCCTGTCTATGGTCTATGCTGTAGTCTTGCTTATGAGGATAAATTAGAGCTATTGTGGCCCAACGTATTTTTTATGTTAGTAGGTTTCCTGTCCCTCCTTAGCTAGAAAATAGTGTCTAGATGTTCTAGTGCTCACTTAATGGCCTTGTTGGAATCTTTTTGTAACAACCAACAAGCTCAGTTGGGATGTGCTTCACTTAGTCCAATATTGACTCTAGAAAATTCCCAAGAGCAATGTTTAAGAGACAATGAACATTGATAGAGGGAATGATTATTAAGGAGACACTTAATAACTCCCAAGAACTGAGACTAGGGCTAGAAAACATGAGCATCAAATGATTAAATGGACATGGGTGAATCAAACATCCATTAATTGATGTTGAGCTTGCCTGTACGTGCAATTTGTGGATAGCAAAATGCTAAAATGGGGATGAACATTGATGGACACCAAATAGCCATAGCTCATCTCAAGACATAGAAAAGGCAATCCAATATGCTAGTGGTATGCTAAAAGGAGATGGACTATAAGGATCCCAAAAGATAGCTATCTGTAGCCAACATGGTTACCTAATGGTAGCCTAGTCATATGCTAGAAGGGGATGTAGCCTATAAGGATCCTAGATATGGCTACTCTAGCCAATCCTAATTCCTAGTCATAAACTATGATGAGAATGCCTACAAGGAATTCTAGAAATGGGTACTCTTAGACAATTATTCTAACAAGATAAATGATTAAGATAGTCATTTGGAGAGTTATGTCCTTGAAAGATTAAGAGCCTCCAAAGTATGATGTTGCATTCATATTGGTACGTTTGGCTTGTACATTGCACACAACATGTCTAACTAAGAACTTGAGATAATAACTCTAGTTAAATGCTAGAGAGGAGAATGTTAACCCTATGGCAACACATGCCAGAAGTATAGTCCAGAGCAACAAAGATAAGATCATTGTGTGTGTACAGTAGCGGCAAAGATCTGCTTGTAATGTCTTGAGCTTGAAAGATGGTATGATGAATCTAAAAGGAGGAGGATAGCCAAAATCTTCTCTAGAAGAGATCCAATGATAAACATGATATTAGAGTTATAAATCAAAGCACAACATGGGAGTAATTGTACTTGGTTGAATGTTGAGTCACTTCACACAAAAAGACAATATCATATGGTTAATCACAAGCCTAGGAAGACATTGAATGCACTTGGAAGAAGAAGTGCCCATACAAAGATGTTCATAAGTGGCACTTATAATTTATAAATTGTGACAAGTTGAAGTGTTTCTAGATTGCAATCATAGTTGGGTTTTGCAAGTTAGAGTTTTTGGACATGAACTTGGAGGATCAAATGACCAGTATCTTCCATAACTTTACTTATGATACACGAATCGATTCAAAGGGTGTTGTGTAACACTTGTTTAACTTTAATGGGTGGGAAATATGTTGCAAGGAATTGTATGAATTGCATGGAATTTCTAAAAATTTATTGGTATAAGGGACAACATAATGCTAGATGCACAAAGGAAACAAATGAATCATCAGAAAAGGATGGGATCATGTAGAGATGGCAAGAGCCATATTTCGTGACTTTGTGAACAACAATGCTGAAAGGAAACACAACTTGTCATTCCAAATATGTACAAACAAGTGGACATAATGCATGAGAGCAAGAGGAGGTGATGGAGTACTATGATGGAGATGGCAATGGTGACCTGTGTCCCTCCCAATCTAGGCTTCCTCTCCCTCCTCTCAGACTCAAGTACGGATCTCTCCCTTTGAGCTTTTTGTCTCACTCAACATCCACTTCGCCACATGCAACACTCAGAGAGAACCCATGGTTTCTCATGCATAATGTGATAGTCCCTGCCCCTCATTGCTATGTTTTCTACTTTTGGAAACGATTATAGGGGCCCTAACCTCGTAGATCAAGGAGGAGGATTACCAAAAAGCGAGCAAGGCAAATTGAGCGAACCAAAAAAAATGAGTGAGCAAAAAACAAACATGCAAACAAAACAATAATAGATTGACAAATCCCCTATTTTAGTAGCAAGAATATCTAAGTCCTTCAAAAGACCATAAGAGACTTGGACCTACGACATTGCAACCAACCATCATGGGGGTTACCATGGCAAGGTGTTTGACCCTATGAAGTGCCACTTGTCCTATACCACAAGCACCTTGTCCATGGCTTCAAGTAGAACATCAATCATAGAGTGCCATGATTTTTGTATTAAGAACCAACACGATGGTTGCAATAGAATAACCACAATCTCCAAAAAGCACAATTGCTTTGATGATGCTAGAACTATTGTGTAGTTACAGAGTCCATCGAGAGATGGTGGTTGATAAAATATTAGGGTGGGGGCTATTAGCCTCTATTCTAGAGATTCTCTAGCAATGAGCTGGGCTCTCTAGAAATAGTCTGGTTTTTCTGACAACTATCGGATTCTTTTCTTTCCCCATGAGTAACACCTTTTAGATTACTGACTTGTACGATTAATTTTCAAGTTTAATAGAAGGTTCTTTTCTTTGGAAAAAAATAAACAATAAAAAATTGGGGTGGGTTGAATATTGGGACCCTGTCAATGGTGATGCTCATCATGCTACTTAAAACATTTTGTGAGCATGTGGGCTATTTCATGTCATATAGTGAGCTTGTTCTTTGATTTTGTAATCCCATACACCCGTTCTCATTGCAACATGCTCCCAAATAGTACGACAATTGGCTACACCTGATCATGCTTTGACCCAAAAGATAGGTGCATCAAATGAGTTGAAAGGCAGAAACATGATATTTATAAGAATATTTGCTTAAGTTTCCATAATTTGGCTCCAATGGTTATTGATTTTTGTGTGAAGATATACAAATACATAAACACAATGTAGTCCTTAACAACAAAATAAAATGTAGTCCAAGGAAATCAAACATGTGGATATTTGCAAAGCCATTGATGCCAACTTATTTTAAGTTCCCTATACCCCTCCTATACCCATGCTTTCATTAAAAATTGTAACATGTTATGAGATTGATACCATGTAATATAATTCCTTCTTTGTGATAATTAGCCTCACAGTGCAATAATTAATTACCTTTCCTTTCAATGCAATTGTCTTTAATTTCTAGTATGTAACAAAATCCTATTGAACGAAAAAGTTAAGCATGCTACACATCCAGGAGAAGAATTGTAAATTAGCTGGCTTTATATTTGCAAGCTTTATGATCCTTAACGAGGTCATACTTTTGAAAAATGAATGGTTATACTATGCCATCACACTATTTGGGCATTTACTCCCATTCCATACTCTCATGCAATATTTTTGCAATGGTGTTTATTTGACCAAGACTAAGACTCCTATCTCTTTAGCCCATCCTCATTATTTTGCAGAACTCTTTGACATTGTTATAGGTCTTGTGAGTGAGAGTTACATCTTTCATTGTAAAAGCATCTCGACATTACATCATGCTACAAGCCTCTCCATTACATCATATTATATCTTGTGACTGAGAATTACCTCTTTCATTATACAAGCGTCTCCATTTTACATCATGCTATCTTGATTTTAGCATGGACTTTGGTAGATTTCACCCATTCCCTTGCTACATTGGACTTTTTTCAAAGCCTAAATTGCATCAAAAGTCATCTTCATAGATCTTTCACCTCAAATCACTATAAAGTAGTTCTTAAAAAACATTTGGTCGTGTCTATAAATATTCTCACTTTTCTTCAAGGTGTATATCATTGCTTTACACCATGAGACTAGCACATATGAAGTAGGCATCTATGATAGCTTTTCCTAAAGTCCATTCTGAACCTAGGTATAATTCCATGGCCTTATAGGAACTACCATATGATTGAATTAAATAGACCTTCTATGGAATGCTTATAATGCTTTTAAGACTACTCCAATATATAATGTAGTTTTTGAAGACCTTGTTGCAAGAAATATGAGTTTTAAGAGGCATATCCTAATTCCAAAAAAATGCTATAGTTCTTTTAAAGGTATGACTAGAATTATGCATGCTTCATGAATGCATATTTGAATTTTGATATAAATGCATGATATTAGTTCTTTAAGTCATGTACATACCAAGATGGACCTTATTACACCTATATATAGGGCTTATATACACTCTTAATTAAAACTTGTACTATGATTCTCGTCTTTAATTAATGGGCTACAACATACATTAGCTAGCTTACCACTTTTTGTCAAAAGTTTAATGATAAAGGGAAAAAAGTTTAAGTGGCTTCAATGTACATTAGCCAATGTACCATTTTCGTTAAAAGTTTAATGATAAAGAGAAACAAAATTCAATGAAAATGGTCAATTCACATAAGTAAAATTCAATTGAGCATATGATTTATTGATGCTACAATGGAAGTAGATTCCTTTTTTCTAGTATGTGCAACTATTTCTACTTAGTGGAAACCCGATTTGGACTTTTTATGAGAAATTTCTCTTAGCATATTGCCAAGTTATCTTAACATACCATGAAATATGCATGCTTCTTTAACAGCATACATGTTAGGCTAATTGTGTTATGAAATTCTCATGTTGACCTCATTCCAAATATTTTCAATGATTTAAGTGCTAGGTATTAGCCTTATGATGTTCACTAAAGTGATTCATTAGGTCCAACTTAGGATTTTTTATAAGTGATACAACAAGATTATGTTCTATATCAATGATACCTTTTAAACTTATAAATGCAATAGCAAAATTACTAATCTAGTTACTACACATGATTCCATGATAGATGAGCTAGAAAGACATCATAGAAAGGGCGGATGTATTTTGATTAGGCCCCAATGCTGCAAAATATATTTGAGGTGTATATTTGTAGATAATCTTCCAAAACGCCCAAAGAAGTTCTCTTGATATGATAGCTTGAATTTAAAAACTGGTAAAATTTTTGCCTTGCAAGCATTTAGTTAGTATCATTGAGGCACCTCAATTCAAAAATTGGTACAATTTTTCCCTTGTCTAAGGCAACAAGCATTCGATCAGTAGCATTGAAGCACATCCTTGAGGCTGCACCACACAAGTTGAAGGAGAATTCTAATTGAAAGAAGTATCTCTTGTGAAAGGTTTACATCACTCTCAAACTTAAGGGTGACCAATAGAAATGTTTGTTTCGGATTTTTGGGAAATTATGTTTTACAGGTGGCATCAAGGTTGCAAGTTCTCTAAACTTTGCACATGTCCATGTGCTACACTATTTTAATTATTTTAAAGTGAATCTCTTATGTACTCTTTAAACTATGGGAGCATTGGATCCTTCATTTTATTTATGCTCTTTTCTACCTCATTTTACTTCCAAATTATGATGATTCTAAATGTTTAGCCAAAGGGTAGTGTGTATGAGCATTCACACTCTCCTTTCTTCAATAGATATGAGCTTAATTTCAAGAAATCAAACTAGTGCAACCTCTCGGTAGTCTAGGGTAAGTTCCACAATGGAAGAGGAACATACAATTTGTTTCGACACCATTAGCACATATGGACACTAACTTATATAGATGTGGATGGTAGGCCCTTATGTATTGCCACCTTAGTCATTATTTACATCACCAATACTATCATTATCATTATGATCATATCTAATACAGTATTGACCACACATATATAAACATATGCTTTATATATCGCTGAGTGGACGGCGAGACCACCCATCCTCTGAATAGTTCAACGTTATGGATAATGAGGGGGCTAGAAAATGATGTCCTAGAACCCCCATTCTCTCTCTCTCTCTCTCTCTCTCTCTCTCTCTCTCTCTCTCTCATATAGTACTTCTTAAAAGTTCACCCTAGTTTTTGAATTTGATATGTGTCCAAACAATATAGATAATACCACAATGTAAACTATGAATTATAATTTATCACAATGGAAATATGCTCTTAAGTCCATCACAAAGTTGAAGTAAACTAAGCAAACATACGATTAGACACATTTCATCTTTTTGTGTTGTATCTCATTACCTACATGATCCCTCTCATATTAGGAATTTAAGGTTCAATTTTGATTTAATGTATGACAAATATATAGGAAATTAGCAAACACACTTTGAATTTTTTGCATAGTGGTCCCCTTGTTTTAGAAAAATTCCACATGTTCCACCTTTTGTCAATTTAGTCCTTTTGTGTTGTGAAAACTCAAGGCCAAAAATTATAGCACTACATTTGGGATCTAGATGTTTTTTCTATTGACTTTACACAAATGCACATGTTATATATTAAACTATTGTCATGGTACTCATTTTTACAAGCCATGACATCATTTCGTACATAAAATATAACTTTAACAAGAGAATTAGAGATGTCAATGGTCATGAATATTATATATTAGTCTACACCATAATTTTACTAAAAAAAGAGGAACATTTTTCCCTTTCACAAAGATTTAAGATTTTATTGTCAAATATGTGGGGAGTCCCCTACTTTGATTTGCCATCCAAAAGTGTATTTGATTTAATACCTTGTCCATATCTTTTGCTATGTGACACTCAAGCCAATCTTTTTGTTTCCTCTTCATACCTAATTTATTACCTATTGGAGATTTTTAGATCCTTTATGTAAGTGGAATAGTAGGAAAAACTGCTTTGACTTTAGTAGCACAAATAGTGTAGATATTATTTATGACTAGGTGAGCAATTTAATATGTACAGTTCATTTAAACTATTAACAATTGTTTTTACACTAATATCAATGAATGTTACAGTTTACAATATGTTTTCATGAATCCGTGAACTTTATTTCATCTACTTTCATTATAGTATCATAAAAATTTGAAGTTACTAGGAATTTTTTATTTGGTCACCTAGCACACAAAAAAAATGCAAGGCATATATAAACTCTTCAAGTATTTATCAAGGGAGAATAAAATAGGGGGAGGAACCCGCTCAATGTTACAAATGCATTGCAAATACCTATGTTATTTGTTGTTGTTATTACCATCTACATGTGCTATGGGATATAGCTAAATATACTAATCATAAGATGAGGGTTCGACATAATGGATTTTTTAAATCTAATAAATTCATACGAATATATACATGATTCAAAGTTTTTAAATTCATGAAGTCAATTAACATGTATTTCCTACAAAGGGAAAGGAATGTACGACTATATGTAAGAAAGGGTTTAAATATACCCCTTAAATGTTGGTTGTATGTACAATTTCTAGTAATGCACCCCCACTGGCTACATGTAAGGGAATGGAATATAGGACCTATAAGTAGGAGTTTAAATATCACCCCTTGAAAGCAAGTTGTTTGTACACTTTTCTAGTAACGCATTCCCTAGGCTATATGTATAGGAATTTTTTCAAGCGTGTTGCTCACATATAATAAATATCTCAAGTGCATGTTAAGGGTGCCCACATAATGGTCTTGTGATAGTGATCTCCAAGATCTTTGAGTTTATAATGCTTTTTTGAAATTTCCTTTTAATATACCAAAGGCCAATGATCTTATAGTATTTAGACACACTTTGGTCCCTACATACACATACACATGATCTTGTATGTATCATATAAGGATTTCCCATCCATTTCTTTAAAAGAAATCGTAAAATATGTATTTATATACAAATATATTGATTGACTCATCATTGAAATGCAATGATAAATTACCATTATTACAACTTACAAAATTTAGACTAATTTCAAAAAATTAAAGTGGACCTTTAGAAGAACTTTTTTAGGATATTGATTGTTTAGTTGTTAAATTTATTCTTGTATAAAGATGATTAAACAATATTTCTTCCCATAAATTTCAAGCACAACTTTGTCATCTAGATGCCCTTCTTGATATTTTGTAAGTTGGATGCAAATGTGAGGGATCATGTATTTATAACTATAGCCTATTTAGGCCCCATGAGCATTACAACAAAATATTTTTGTCTCATACATGCCATAAGAAGAGTCTCCTTTAGATTGAAACATAGATGTACTGTAAATATGCATGGGCTCAATTCTATCCAAAATTGCAAATAATGAAGCACCCTACTCAACAATTCTACACGTAATTCAATACCATATTGAACAAATTTGCTATGCAGAAAAACACAGATTCAATTATTTCTAGTTAAAATACATGTGTATCATGATTATAACAAAAACCTTAATATGTGAGAGCAAGAAATAGGGGCCAACTATTAAAATGAATAAATAACAATGTTTTGTACATGCACGAGCGCGCACACGTGCACACACACACACACACATACACACACACAGTTGCTCTGTGTGTGTGTGTGTGTGTGTGTACACTAAACCTATGGTGCATCATCTTGGACCAATCAAGCATCATTAGGTTGAAAGGATGAGTAAAATTTTGCAAGTAAACATTTAATTTTATACTAAGGTATAACAATGCAAAATCTATTTCACATAGTTTTGTGGCTAAGTTGTTAGATGAAAAGTTAAAGCCAACTTTTTATTGATCCTTTTTAATATTATAACTATGATGAGCATTAACTATGATAAGTATTGATCCATTTTCATATTTTAACTATGATAAGCAGTAAGTATACTTCATCTAGATATTATTACTAGGTACATTAATATCCATTAATGTACATCTACCTTTATAAAAATGCATATACACAATGTCATGGTTAAGGACAAGCAATCCCCATAGAAAATCATAAGACTCATGTATAGCAAACATGTAAGTATCATAAGAATGAGGTTTTCTAGATCCTCTAAATTTATTTATGCATCCAAGGAAGTCTACATTGACGAATGATGGAATAATTGGAGAGGCTCATCTTCTAAGTTCTTTCCCTATACAAGCAAAAAGTCATCAATTTCTAGTAGCTTGTTGTATTCTCTAGGAATTCATCCTTGATATCTATAAGTGTTTCTTGTTAGAAATAGTTTGACCCACAATCACCTTTGGATCTCCTCTTTGGCATTTTGGTTGTTTCAGTGTTTTGGGCTTATAGAACATTTACCACACTAGTTGTTGTGCTATTATGATTAAGATCCCATTGTCTTATGTCGTGATTTTGCTAATTAATGCTGGCCACAAAGATTTATTATCCACTTGGCAAGGAAAACAATTTACAAACTCCCCTAAATGCGATCGAACTTGGTAAAAATATGAGGTTCGATGTAAGCTTTTACCAACTATCCCACAAAAATCATAATCCTCTATTTTTGCTCCACCATATGAGAATGGCCAACTCTTGTGTGAGATCTTCATGAAGGCTAATGTTGAGGATGCAAATTGCACTATATTCATATAGCATACACAAGAGTGGTGAAATTATTACTAAAAGTGTTCTTTGGTCCATACAAACATATATAACATAAGCTTGCATGCATCATACACATAGCTCCCAGGTATATATTAAGTTCTTAAATGATACATGGCCATCATTATAACTCATAGCATAATCATGGGTTAAACGATCATAGGTCTATGGAAAATAAATGTCTATCTTATTATTAATATTGTATTTGAATAATGCTTGTTGTCTCATAATTTGACATCGCATAAAGTTTTATACATGGAGATTATTAATGATAGTGATCTGATTTGATTAGAAATAGGAACTTATCATGTGTGTTAGCAATAAATCTAAGTTAAATTTATTCAGAATATGTATTTTAATTGCATCATTTAATAGTTTACCAAATCCATTAAAAGTTGAAAATAAAATAAAGCAAGCACGAATGACTTAATGGAACAAATTGGTGACTGTGTATACAAGGGGTAAGTCATTATTCTAAGTGACTTCTATCTTGACTTGAAGCTACAGTGGAAAGAAAATGATGTTTCCTAATAAAACTAATGGCATAGATTCTTTTCTTTATAAGTCTGAAGGGAAAGTGAGAGTAATCTACTATTAGAAAGGGATTCCCTTTTATACATTTTCTCTAGACTCTTAGTGTTGCTTTTGATGGCATTGCAAGACTGTTGTGGGATGAATCTCTCATTCTGATATTGAGATTGCACTAACATCATATCTTTTCCTCTTAAATGGAAACCAAAAGAGGTATTGATTTTGGAATATTATTTATGTTTCTTTAAAGGCATGCATTAGAGTACTAAAGTGTGGGAATCTTTATTTTGATATTAAATAACTTTTGTTCAACCATTAAAACCTCATTTGTAATGTAAAAGATACCCATGCAACTAAGGGCTTTTATAGCTCATAAAAAGTGATGTAGCAAGAAGGGTTTTCAAAACTTTTAAAATTGCATGTGCAATAACATAACATTAATGACACTATATATGAGTTATTGAAAGTTAGTCATCATATTTAAAAGTAGGGGTGTGGTTAAAACTAGGTGCTATGTTCTAAAACATGGGAATAGTTATTTGTTGTACCATCATGCCTTAAAAAAGAAATGCTAAGAAAGGCATTGTTAAAAGTGGGTGACAAGGTAACCAAAAATGGCAAGAATTTTTGAAAATTTCCCATGTATATATTATATAAGAAGTTTGTGTCGTTTGTTGTGATGTAAAAATATTTGAGGTTATGTAGTGATATGTTGGGTAGTATGAGTTGTAGTATGTGGTGGCCTTTTCCTTAAGACTCATTTTCAAGGATGGTGTTGTTATATGTGCCCATAATATTAATAAATGTATAAATAAATAAATAAATAAATCTATAAATAAATGAACATACATACATACATACATACATATATATATATAGAGTTCATTATGTGTCATGGGGCCATATTGTTTTCTCTAGAAATGGATGCGAAAGAGAGATGATATTCTCTTGATCTCTTTGAAAAGGAAGGTAAGGGAGGAGGGTAGATTGTAAGAAGAAATGAAGGGAGTGAAGGATAAGAACTTAGATCCATGGGTTAAGTATTAGGACGTTAACAATAGAAAATGGTGGTGGGGAGAAAGGGCCACCCACGTTCATTACTGAAATCCCCATCAACAAGACTATAGAATCATTATTGTAACAACATCCTATGTACACTTGTCTAACCCATTATACAAGTCTATGCTTCGTATGGTGCCACGTGGATAGGGAGGCCGCCCAACACGTTTAAAGGCATTTTGAGCAGCTTTTTGGGGTTCGAGAGAGAGGGATGCTCTCTCTCTCTCTCTCTCTCTCTCTCTCTGCCTTCTTGCTCCACTGTTTTCAGTGAAAAGGCCTCCAATTTTGTCACACAAAAAGGCAACCCATTGATTCTCCAATTTTGTCACACATTACATATATTTGTTTTTGAAGGTTTTCTCACTGTGTTTTTGAAGACTACCTCTCTATCTCTCTAGTTGGATTCCTTGATTGACCAAATGCTTGGCTTACCCACACGTATTCTTGCGCGGTCAAATTCGCTCTCCTTCCTGGCTACTGATTGGTTTTGTGGCCAATTCCCTGTCCAAGGAGGTCTCTCTCTCTCTCTCTCTCTCTCTCTCTCTCTCTCTCTTTCTCTTTCTCTATTTCATGGGTAACCGTTTTCACCAAAGTCTCCCGGTTTTCAAAATGCGTTTTTGACAATTGTTTTGTGGCTGAAGTGTTTTTCAATAAGACCAGTGGTTCGAGGACGAAATTATTGAAGCAATGCAAGTTGGGCTTTGTATGGGTGTCTCTGTTTGCTTTTGTGGGTAGTTCTGGCTCTCTGTGGATTTGCCTTTGTGGGCGTGGGCGAACTGAACTGTCTATATACTGACTTCTACACAAAATGGTAATTTCTGGGCGAAGTGATTGAAGCGAAGGCTCTACAAGTTGTGGGTTTGTGGGACTCTGCGTTTTCCTCTCATCATCTCGAGTTTTTTGTGCAGCAACATCCCCTACAAAACAAAAGGAAGGAGCAGGAAGACGATGATCCTCCTCCTCCTCCAACTCCTCACCTGCAGGAAACTCAAAAGATTCTTATACTTTGAGCTCGCCTTTTGATGTTCTGTGCTTGTTTGCTTGCTGCATTCCGGCACCCAACAACTGTTTGAAAAAGCTGTGTTTGGCTTTCTTCCTCCATTGATGCTCGATTGCTAAATTGCTTGGCCTTCTTCCTCATCATCCCTGGCTTTGATCTGCTTCCAAGAGACTCGGACTTGCAGCAGGGAGACGTGGGCTTGCTCTGCTCATTCCTGCAAACTTGATGATGATGCTGATGCTGTGATGATGCTTGCTGAGGAGAAAATAAGAAATTCTTGCAATTCTGCCTCTCCAGCATCTTCTTATTCTCTCTCTTTCCCACATCGCTTTTCTGCCTTTCTGCAAGGGTTTCTGTGAGTGTTTTTGTGTGTGGGCGTGCTCTTCTTCTGCACCCAACGACATGACCTCCTGCTCCCCATCGCCAGACTCCCATAAACCAATCACAACCCTTCCTCCTGGGCAGATCTTCAGCTTTCTAAGACCGCACGACAATCTAAAAGCTTCGCCTCTTCTTCTCCATTTCTCTCCTGTGTCTTTCCTTCGAACCCCAGATAGCTCAATTGCCTTGAACCAGCCTTGCCTGCCTCCACACAACCGCCTTTTGTACCACATCAGAGACCCGCTTCTGTGCTTGAGCCTGCCCACCCTCTCCAGTCGTTGAGCTGTGGTTCGAAGATCCAGTAGTGTAACCAGTCGGTGGCCAGACGACTGTCCTTTAAGCTCGTTGCATCCGCAGCTCCTACCATGCAGACCAATCACTGCTAGTGCCCGCTGCGACGGCATGACACATGGAATATGATGCTCCGCTTCAATGGCCGTGCTCATTTCTCGGAGCTCAGTCATGCCGCAGTACAGTTCTTTCGGCTAGTGCGACTGTGTCCTCGTACGAAGGGTAGCGGCTGCAATATGCCTTTCCGTCGGTTGCAGATGTGCAGCGCAGCCCGGGAGGTAAATTGCGCACGCCAATTTTTCTGTTCGAGTACCAACTTCCTCGCATCCTTCCCTTGCAACAAGACGAAGTACATTGGCAGCTATTATCATCTGAAGATCAAGGTTCTACATCGGATGATGTCTGCTCTTTGGGTGGATGCCGATTCGCTAGAGCGCTAAAACGACTGCAAGAATAATGATATCGTGTGGAACAAGCAAAAGCACGAGATCAAATCAAAGCGAAGATTGGACCGACATCTGCAAAGTGGACATGATTTAACGATAGCTCCGCACCCTGCATGAGCGAACGGAGTAGCCCAGTCCGGCGATGAAAATTAACAATCGAACAGTCTGACCGGGTTGTTGTGGGTTGCATCCATTGACAGCCTCCCACCATGGATTGCATTCATTGACGTCTTCACTCGACTGCTTTCACGCCGCGTTTTGGTTCCTGTGGGATAATCGATCCACCATCCGCTAGATTGGGGATCTCGCCGACTAGTGAATATTAGCTTCCAAGTCACCGAAGCACCCTTTCCACGGAAATGACGAATCCCTCCTGAAAAACTTCTCATCTAGAAGGTAAAATTTCAAATCTCAATGCCAAATTAACTGATTGCTATCCCAGCACGTTTTTGATGCGTGATAACATCTGAATTGCCGCTGTGCAGAGTCAATGTGGTGGATGAATCCAGAGACCCAAGCCCAGGCAATGGATTCACCCTACCCAGAGCGTCCTGGGGAGCCAGATTGCGCATACTACATGAAAACGGGCCTTTGCGCATTTGGCATGGACTGTCGGTACAATCATCCCCCCGATCGCACTTTGGTGAGACCTTAGCCCATGCATAATTGCTTCAAGCTTAGAATTATTATACGGCAGCTCTTGCAGCACACAAAGATTTCAATTGTTTTGGCAGTCCGGATGCATGGCTGATAGCTTGTAGGCCTCACAGCAAGGCAGTCCGAATTGCATTTCTTATAACTACGGAGTGTTCATTCACGTAACAATGCACCAGATTAGCATTAGCATTACTCGCAGTACGTTCACTATATATCGATGTCACCATGGAGACCATGTAATTATTTGAAAGCCTATGACTTCTGGATGAATTCTAACTTATATCACACAATCGATTTGATCCACAACTCAGAACTATAACTGTTAAAGATTAATTTTGGGCGTTTGCTGCCTCCTCAGACAAACATTTCTGAAACCTTTGCTTGCAGAGTTCAGGAGTAGACCGCAGCAGAGAAGATTACCCAGAAAGAATAGGGCAACCCGAGTGTCAGGTACTTCTTGTTCACGGAAATTAGAACCAAATCCATAAGTCATTGATTAAAAATGGCATATTTGATTACATACACTCTGAAGTTGTATTAGAGATGTCACGAGTGTACTACCTTGATAGATATCAGCAATCCTTGAAGAATGCATTAGCTGATAGCGTTACTTGGATGTAGTTCTAGTCTCTGGTTTTAGGACAGAGTATTAGAGATTTCTCGCTCCTGGCCACTCCCCGATGGTGGCATCGGGCAATGCCATTTTGGCCTCATCCTCTTGCAAATTGACAAGGGTACCTTTTGATGGCGCCTGCAGTATTATCTAAAGACAGGTAATTGCAAATTTGGTTCAACATGTAAATACCATCATCCACGGGACAAAGCTGGATCAGCTGGAAGACCTGCACGACGACTGAATGCCTTGAATCTTCCTTTACGTCCTGTGAGTATAAATTCAACTGGAAAATTTTCGGCCAGACTGTAAATCACTAGGTGGCTGTCTTCCATGAAGACACGAGAGCAGAAGTGTTGAATTTGCCAGTTGAATCCAACGTGATTTTATTTAACTTGATCGATTCTAGTCCGTGGATTCATTCTTGTAACACTGATTTGCTGCGTTTGCCTACACCTGGCATGAGAATTATGATTATGATTGTGTTATCCTACAGGCTGAGAAGGATTGTGCATTCTACATGCGGACAGGAACTTGCAAGTATGGTGCAACATGCAAGTTCAATCATCCACAGCCAGTTGGGGCAGGAGGTGGAGCGGTCGCATCGATGCCTGGCTCTCCATTCCCAGGAGGGGGGATAGGGTCGACACTGCCAGCAACACACATGTATAATCCCACGGGTTTTAATCAGCCATGGCAGGTAGCTCAGGCCAGGCCTCCTCTCATCACATCTCCACGCACCCCCGGGCAACCTAGCTTCTCTCCCATGCAGTTTCTTCCCGCCGGCCGTCAAGGCCTAGTACCAGTACAATCTGGTTGGAATGCATATCCGGTAAAATGTCTTCTACTTCTTTCAATCTCAATGCAGATGTGATTTTCTTGCGAAGATGAGAGTTCACAACCTCACTCCGATGGTACATTACAACATCCAATCGTGGACGTGCTTTTGATTTTCATGTGAGATGCATCGGCAATCATGCAACATCTAATGCCTTTACGTGTATTGTGGGTTCATTAGTACTTGTGTAGGTATTTGTTGCGGCCCGAGTATTCTTTGTAGTGAACGAGTCGAATGGCATGAAGAATGTTCCTTAGTGTTTTATTTTTCGACTGTCGAAAGATACGTGTTAGGACTCTTTAAACAGTTCCATTGGATCTGTAATTCTCAAGCTTCTCATCTTGACAACTAACGAATATTGGTTACAGCTTGCAAAGCCTAGGACTGCTAGAACTAATACGTAGTGCCATCATTTTTTAAAATGCCAACTCGTCTTTTACCTTCATGGTGTTAGCCTAATCATGGTGTGGAGGGATCATTGAGGGCTATGTGGTCACTGACATTCCTAAGTCATGGCCGAGTTCTATTTCGTATCTGACCATCTCATTTTCTGATGCTACCGGTAATGCTCTGATTGGCATGTAAGACAAAGTGCGTCATTAGCTTAGAATTAGTTCAGTGTTTTGTACTAGTCTCATGGTTACTGCTGTGTGCATTTGCAGCTGAGCCCTGGCCACTTCGTCCCTTTTGATTTTGATCTACAGCAGCAAGCCTCAATGCAGCCAACGAACTATCTGACATATGGAGCAGCTCCACCAACGCAAGATCCACTTGCCCTAAGTTTCCCTGCGTTTTCTCCATATCTGGCAGGAACATCTGCTGTGGCCTTTCCAATGGCTCCGTCTTCACCATCTGGGCTAGTGGAAACAGTTTATCCGGAGAGGCCTGGTCAGCCTGATTGCCAATACTACATGAGAACAGGCGAGTGTAAGTTTGGGAGTACGTGCAGATATCACCACCCGAAAGAGAGGAATGCAGGCTCAGGCATTGCTTTTGGTCCAACGGGTCTACCTCTGCGTCCGGTAACATTATGTAGTGTATTTAATTGTTGCCTTTTTATAGCTTCGGTTTATGTGGATGCACTGTGCGGAGCATTGATCTTTCTAATGGAAATCTTCGTGTCTCCATGATATTTAACAGGGCGCTCCGCCGTGCACTTTCTTTGCTCGACATGGATTCTGTAAATTTGGGCCTACGTGCAAGTTTGATCATCCTTTTCCTGCTTTCCCTACGGTTGCTGAAATGCCTGTGCTTTCTCCGGTGCCCATGCCTTCGGGCACTTCAAGACTTCAACAACCTCCACGGCCAAGGCAGCAATTCCCCTCGATGCCGGAGCCAGAGATTAATCCTGGAGCTTCAGCATCCACAGATGACGTTCTCTGAGAATGCTGAGCTTGGGCTCTCTACTTGGGGGGAGAGCAACTCACTCTGGGACACTAGCAGCAACTAGGAATCACTCGGCACGATTCACATGCCGTGCAACGGACTCCAGCTCGCAAAATTTTCGCCGTCCCAGCTGTAAGTAGCTCATCTTTTTAGTTTTAGGTTGGAGATATTCTGATGAAGATTTCTGGACATTCCGGATTTCCAAGATCGCAAAAAGCGAGGCAGCTTAGTACCACCCAGTTGGCAAAACACCATTGAAAGCATCGAGGCCACTTTCGCATAGGTTTCTGAGGAATGGGCGGCTTTCCTACGAGTAAATGTATGTTGGAGCCAAGGTAAGAAACTTGCAATCAGATCAATAGGGATACGAAGAAACAGTAAAAACCGATTTTTTCTCACATTGGATCATTTGCGGTGAACTGATGGAAAAGGGGTCAATTGGTTTTTGGAATGACGGATACATTCTATTTTACGCTGTTTCCGGACTGCTTGGAGCAAACTTTTTGTCTCGGAAGTGGCATTTGACTTGAGTTTTATATTGAACGCTGTGTGGCGGCTTTTCTTCTTATTTTACGAACGTCGAAGCGAAGAATTACTAGAAGAGGCAGCCACACCGGTAGTACAAACGTTTTTAAAGTAACAATCGTCATTAAAAACCCTGCTACAGGCGTGCACGGTGCATGCGCTGTTGTTGCGCACTTTCTTAGTCTTTTGTGACATTTATGTGTACACTGATGTGCGATGAGACAGACTGGTGACGGCGAGGGGATCTTTTGAACGATCAGTGCGGATAAAGAATCGGTAAGTAGAGCTCCGGGGGTCCTGGGGTATTGAGTGGCAGAGACGCGAGAGAACGTGAGATGCGATTATTATATAAAATACCAATACAGTAGGCAGAGAAGAATTGTAAAATATAGCTTTGGAGGCAGCCGTGCGTGATGGTAGAGGTGAGACTACAACATTGCAGCTTGTAAAGTAGATGGAAAATGTGGGGCTTGTGGGAAGAAGCTGCTGTAGGGAGGATGGCGAAGGATGATACCTTATTATACGTGGGAAGCAGGCTGGAACCTGGAAGAAAGCTGCTGGGTGGAGCGTGGAAGAAGGAGACTGGTAGTGATGGGCGTAGGGCAACAAACAAGAGAGTGTACGAGAGAATCGTGGAAGAACGACAACCACGATTCGACTGGATGGTGAGTACTGGGAGCTGCTGGCACTACGGAAGCCAACAGAAATGATTGGCGACTGAGAGCTACAGCAAGCCTGCAAGAGCATCGGAGCGTGCTTGCTACTGGCGATGGAGATGGCGATGGCGATGATAGCTGCCTTCGATCAGAGATGCAGCGCAGGAAGAAGCAATTCTTCCATAGCCAAATGTGGGAAAGACTTCGAGAGAAAGCGAGGCTGCTGGTTAGATTGAAGTGATGAATCTATGGCGATGAAGCTAGCTAAGCTATGGCGATGGGAGCTAAGCAGCAAAGCTATGGCGATGACTGCAGTTGTTGATTGCAAGCTGATGCTGCGATGGTTGTGAAGTGATGAAATGATGGCATTGAAGCTAAGCTATGTCGATGGAGCTAAGCAGCACAGCAATGGCTTCGGCAACTGTTGCTTCAAGCAACAGATCTGTTTGCATAAGCCATCGCCATAGCTTTGCAAACTGACCAGTTGCAAGCAATTACAGCTGCCATGGCCATAGCCATAGCTTTGCTGCTTAGCTCCCATTGCCAACCATTGCAGCCATCGCCATCGCCATCGCCACAGCTTTGTAAAAAAGCTATGGCTACTGGAGCTAAGCAAGCAGCAAAGCTATGGCTATGGCAGCTGTTGCTTGCCCATTTGTCTGATCGTGAAGTGCATGTCAAGAGATTTGTAGGGAACATCCACGAATCCATGGCGACCGACCGCTTCAATGCAGAATTGCAGATTGTGCTTCTTCTCATCGTTCGCAATTCCACATCCGATCCTCTCAAACTTTTTGTTTGTGATTGGATGCCACGAAAACCTCAGATACGTCAAAGATCGATCATCGCACAGCCTTTTCTCATTCTCACATTCTTTGATGAACTTTCCCTCAGTTTTCATTGCTTGCTTTTCTTTTTACAGCTGCGTCGCAAATACTTTTCAATCGATGTATCCGATCCGCAGAGCAGCTGCTCTATCATTCATCATCATTGTCCTCTCTCACCACATCTCCCGCATTCAAATGCATTGCCGTGATCGTAGATACGTTTCGATTCGAAGCTCATTCTCTCTTGATTCATTAAAACATCTCTGGACACTTCAGATGCGGTCGAATTCCCGATTGCGTCTCTGTCAGCGTGGATGATGAACTCGATCGTTCATAGAATCTGTAGATTGCAATACATATTCGATAAGTTCTTCCGAATTCCGGCCTGCCTGCAAAATGCTTTACCATTTCTAGCATTTTGTTGATCTGAGAACAGCAACAGACACCGCCGGGACAGTGCCCAGTATCCAGCACTTGAGTTTAGCTTGCACAGAATTTGATTTTGGAGCAAATGTTTCGTTCTGTCTGCGCTCTGAAATCAATCACAAGTGTTAGCAATTTGGGAGCCTCGATTGTTGCTGCGTTTTGCAAGTGATCACGAAACCCGAATCTTGTAGGAGCGGCCATCAACTCGTTTACAGACACGAACCACATGCAGCGCATGAGTTATAATACTAAGCCCGTGAGCGCCTTTATATTTCTGCCCCAATGGCGAATGAAGCTCTTGTATTAGGATGAGAGCTCAGAGTACCTCATAATCTTGTAGCTTGGATTTACACTTTTCCCAAACGTAATTAGAGGCTTAGATTTTACTTACAAGCACACCACTCTTTCCTCTCTCTCCATTATCGTTCGTCCGTCCATGTTAATACTCTCAAAGTCGTTCTACTTTTTTCCCTACAATGTGAAGTTTTCCTCTAAATGGGCATTACCAAAGTGGAGTTGAAGGCGTCCTTTTATCAATGATATCACCACTATTAAGTATTATAAACGTACGAGTCTTAATTTGTCTTAGTATTTTTGTTGACATGATGTCTAGAACATAGTAAAGCAAAGTTCAAGTATGACTTTTTGACAAATTCCACTAATATTAATGGGCATAGCTCACTTTATGCTCCTTGAGTATTTCTTCATTGAAAGTCTTACAGAGTCTTAATAGGGATTGCCTAAGAAAGATGTACTATAATACATTATTGGATAGTTGTGATTCTTCAAAAACTTTACCTTCAACTTGTAATTGGCAATTCCAAAACATCTTCAAGCACAAAGGACTACGAAGAAATACCGCAAAGAAGTAACAAATAGAGGTATGAAGATGTGAAATACATATTCTGTTACATAGCAAAGAAAGACCTCCATGTATTGTCATTGTTGGATCAATGAATTCTTGTTTGTATTTTCAATGAGGAAAAACATATTGATTACATGAATTCTTGTTTGCATCTATGAGGAGGAAGATGTCGAGTACATGTTTACCTATTTGTATTCGAGCTTATGGTAAGGCCTTCATGTATTGCATTTAATTCATCAATGTTGGCTCGATGTTGGCAGGCTAAGACAACCATAAGCTCTTACTCATTAGCATTGTTGAGCCTTGGGGGGACCACTATGCATAAACCCTATATATCACAGGCATTCAAGGCCTATTTATAAAACCCCTTATTTGTGAATTTTTAATAATAAAATGGACCCTTTTCCTATTCAATTTGTAAATTTTTTCCAAAATCCTTTATAACACCCTTTTGTATGGGAGAATATGAGAAAAAAAGAAATAAAATATGCCCTTATGTTGAACTTGCATGATAGTCATACATATAATTGAGTGACCCCCCTAAGTGTTGAGCATGATCCTTCTTCCAATCTAGAATTAGATTTAGGGGAAGATGAACTTTATGAGGCAATGTAAAGGTGCAAAGGTCTCTAAGTTCATATTTTCACTTGTTACATTGTTGGATGCCTTCCCATGAGTGATCCAAAAATCAATTAAAGGAAGGTGGGTTGTAGGAGTTCATGTAAGTTTACGAAGATTACATCTAGGACACTTTCTAAATCTTTGCAAAATCTTGTTATCAAACAAAGTCCCACATTTAATCCAAAAATTTATCCAAAAGACACGAGCAAAGATTATGTTTACTCCGTAATGCAAAGTGCTAGTGTCACATCTTGGTCTTTATGGTTTCCTAATCATTCATGGACCATGAGTATAAACTAATTCAATTCTTAGTATTGCAAAGTGCTATTGTCACATCTTGGTGTTTATGGTTTCCCAATCATTCATAGACGATGAGTATAAACTATATTCAACAACGTTATTACAAACTGCCTCACACACATAAAATAATCCTACACAACTTGCACTGCATTTAAAGTCTTATTTTCGCAATCCCATCTTGAACCAAAAGCTAGAACATGTTCAATACTAGTATGGTTACACAAGGATCATAGGGAGATTTTTCCTATAGGTACTTTGCAAAGTATACAATCATATGGAAACATATCTGAGCTTGTGTATCATATCCAACCTTAAGCATTATCCTAAAAAACGAGTTAAGGGTATGTGTTCATGACTATCTTTTATGACGATGGACCACTATATTTGGTCAATATAATTTTTTGAGCTATGGTTTGGCCCACAAAACGACCTCCACAGTTTGAGTCATGAAACACTTGAAGGATAAGATGAACCGCTATTCCCCAAATTTCCTCGAGCCTTTTTTATAGAGGGTCTTGCATCTGTTGTTGTACTTTTGAGGCTACAAAGTCTTATAGTTTGGTCAAACTCATTTGAGACCTCATAGTATAGAGGTATTTTTCTATGATCACGAGTATGATATCCATATTGAAACAAAATTTCACCCATGTAGTGAGGTTTCTTCACTGCTACAATCATTACAATGTCTGCTTTCACTCAGATTAGCATGGCTATTGAGTCAATCATCACCTATTACCCAAATAGGTGATCATCATCACCTATTACCCAATAGTCCAATGTCGACTAAATCGAGGATTTTTAGTTCTCAAGTCATAC
Source organism: Dipteris shenzhenensis (assembly GCF_047967505.1). Taxonomy (NCBI): domain Eukaryota; kingdom Viridiplantae; phylum Streptophyta; class Polypodiopsida; order Gleicheniales; family Dipteridaceae; genus Dipteris; species Dipteris shenzhenensis. Next base: position 38,673,218 of record NC_141604.1, read on the forward strand.
TTAAATCTTGCAAGATTACAATCCATTTCATCGAATGATTGAGTGGTGTCCATTTGATAAGCATGAGTCATATCGCCACAAAAAGTAGCATCTTTGATATATATATATAACCAACTTCTCTATTCAAGTGTATTAAAGTAGTAGTTTGGCTATAGAAGGTTATCGAATGATATTGAGATATATATATATATATACATGTATATGTATATATATATGTACATACATGCATACATACATACATACATATATGTATGTAGGTATATGTATATGTATTATATATATATTGTGACATGAAGTTGGGGGTAATAAACTTCATGCACCTCTTCACTTCCTACTGCTTTCTAACTGAGTGACTGAGTGATAGAGATATTCATCACTGGGAAGGGGACATTAAAAAGAAGCTTTTATACCAAGAGACTACACCATACTATCCTCCCTTAGATGAGAATGAGATGGTAACATCCTAAGTGATGTTGTACTCAAGCATAGGGAGAAGGAAAGGATGAGCGGAGACCATAATCTCAGCAAGCCGGTCTGTACCAAAGAGAAGAGCGATATGTTGTTGAAAGAAGATCTTGCGACTCAACATGACATGAACTGATATATATATCAAGGAGTTTGAAGGGGCTGATTGGGTTGGATGAGTAGGTTTCGAGGAGACATTGCACCTCCTTCATAGACACCTTTACACTTAGCTCAAAACACTCTCCAAACTATCATAAGACACGGAGACCCATAACTTTTAGCAGAGACATGATATAAAATATTCAAACACATCCAAATGTGCCTTGAAATGGGCTTCGCTTTGATATAAGTTTCATAACAAAACAGAGAAACGGGCAAAAAGTTATGGGCAGTTTACTAGACAGGGGTAAAAACTATCTGAAAAAGAAACAATCACACACAGAGAGCCATAGATTTATGGTTTGACATTTAATATAATAACTGAATACATACAATGATGCTCCTTGAAGAGAGCTTCATGCTGATATAAGTTTTTCCAAATAGGACCATCGAGCGAAAAGTTATGAGCAAAATACTGACAGGGGGTCAAACTGTCATGAAAAATACCTACTCCTTCTACTGGTGCCAACTTTGGAGAATACTACCTCCATGCTTAGACTTCATCAACGATCCAAGTCCCATACAAGTCACCTAGGAGGGAAGGAAGAGCTCTCTTTATAACTTGGGAAATAGATAAACCATGTATGCGCAATGAGTGGCCGAATAGACAACACTTTTGAGCACTTTGGAAGAGAAAGTAATGGAAAAAGGAAAGAGGCACTCAAGAGAGCAAACCTGAAGTGAACTTGATTACCAATAGAGTGAGACTCCACTCCAATGCAACTCAAAATACTAAAAACACAAGGGAGAAGAAGAGGTTTCATATGTACAAGAGGGAGCGAAAGCTCCAAGACTACTCATAGAGAGAGAATGAACTAGAGAGAGATGGACTCAAGAGTCTACATAAGAAAATAACTACAAGAGGGAGAGAAGGCTCATGGAAGAGGCTTGAAGAGACTAGAGCTATAGCAACATGAGACCTAATGGTGGAAGAGATGATGAACAGGGAGAGGAGAGCTCCTTTTATAGAGATTTTATCACCCCCTTAACCCATTTACAATTGTTGCCTGTAGATTCCTTTCCCCATCAATCACATAAGCCTATATGTCACCATCCATGTCCTTTTTGACTACTCTTGCCATGTGTTCCATCAAAAGATGCTCAAGACTCTTAAAATATTGAGAAAGTCAAGAGTCCCCCCACATTCAGCCCATAGGAACCCTCTTTTTTCCATATGTCCACATCCTTCTTATTCCACATAGGAATTCTAGAAGGATTCCTCTTGACTCCACACTCCTCCACATGCCTTCCACATGCTTGGCATGTGATCTCTCTTATATTATTGAAACAAATGGACATGAGCCCAACTCTTTATATGACTCACTCTTTCTATTTTCTAAAAACCCCATAATATCCCATACACAAATAACTCTCACCCCATACCAAGGTATTTATCATTCATACACATGGTATTTACAATGATCCGTTCCACTCATCCTCTCAATCCCATACAATATCTTAGAAAATAGAAATAAGTGAGAACCGCTAGGCTATCACTTGATACTCAAACTCTTATCAAATATAGAAGAAAACAATACCAATGCCAAATAAAAGAGATATACCTCAAGTCACAAAAGGGGTCCTCCATGTTTGTCGCTTCAAGGGAACAACTCCTACAAATATTCAGATCACTCCGCGAAAGATTCACTCGACGCAAGATTGGAGCTCAGGTCACTCGCCAACTAAATCTTGTGCTTAACCAACCCATTAAGACCATGAGCCTTGGTATAGAAAAATGAAGCGGCTCGTTATAACATTATCTATGGGATCCAACAGAAGTACATAGTCCTTGTGATGAAACCTGATGAATTCATATCTTCGTTCAGTTATTCCATTGCATGAGTCAATAGACTAATGAACCCAAACCCAATAAACTACTAGTTCGTTAATAGCATGCAGCAACGAACTATTGGTTCATTAACAAACTACTGGGTTATTAATGGCATGCGACAATGAACTGACACATAGAGGGCATATAGACAACCTCAAATGATTTTTTAAATCCCCTTTTACACATATAGAAAGGTATCATCAGATAAAGGGGGTATTCACAGGTTGAAAGGGTCTGTTCTATTCGTGATAAATTTACAAACAAAGTTTTTTAAAAATAGGCCTTGAACGCATGTGCCATATAGGATTTATACATAGTGAACCCACTAAGATTGTCAACTAGTTTGTATCTATGACTCCTCATTTTCCTTCAGACAGAACTTCCACATGGCCTGCGACCCTTTTGAATCAAGCATCCATTTCTCATGTAAACCATAGCAATTCATGAAACAGATAACACTGACATAAGAGGGAACTTTAGAGCTTCGGATTAGAAGTTAGACTTGTGTAGTCAACAAGGCATTGCCTTGCCAAGGCCCACGAGTTTCAAGCATATGAAATGCTATGCACACATAGTTCCACCCAAGTTCTTTGATTCGGCATGCAAGGATTCTCCTAATATGCCACTCGCCTACTTGTGAGTTCCCTTGTTTGAAGGAAAGACCCCCTCGTTATCCTTAGATTTTCTCCCTCTGCATTGTACTTGACTCCCTCATTTGTCGCTTCAAGGGAATAGCTACTCCAAATATTTGAATTGGTTCACGAAAGATTCATCCTATGCAGGATTCCAGCTTGGGTAACCCACTAACTAAATCATCCACTTAACCAGCCCATTAAGATCATAAACCTTGGTGTAGAATATAACATTATCTATGGGATCCGACAGAAGTACATAGTCCTCATGACGAAACCTACTAGATTCATATCTTTGTTTAGTCATTTCATTGCATGAGTTGATGCACTAATGAATCCAGACCTGAGAAGTGATTGATTAGTTAATAGCATGTAGCAATGAACTACTGGTTTAGTAACAAATTGTTGGTTCATTAATGGCATACAGCAACAAACTGACACATAGAAATTGTTGTCTGCTTCTTGCGAGCTCCCTTATTCAAAGAAAATACCTCCTCGTTATCCAAGTTTGATCCGCTCCCTCAGTGTTGAGATTTGACTCCCTCCTGAGAGCTCTTCATCTCTATGGCAAAAGATGCAACATCTGTAGGTATAGTTACCATGCATGCCTTTTGGATTAGTCCATGGATCTTGGTAACATTCTAGGTGGTGGAAATCCCAAAGTCATTTGAACGTTGGCTCAATGGTCCATTGGCTGTACGATTATCTCTGCCTAGTGTCCATTTGTCTAGTTCCCTAGAATGTGGAGATTTAGTGCACCTATGCCTAAGGCTAGTTTTGTGGCTACTATGTGTCACGATCCCCATGCTTGCCATGGTCTCTAGTCAGCATGCTCCTTGCTACCCACCAGGTGTGGTGGTCTACCTACGTGTATGTGGCGCTTGTGCCCTCACAACATGCCACATGTTTTTGGTTTGGTTGGCCTTCTATTGCATGCTTACACTATGGCTATTGTGCATGCCTCATGAATTGCCACATGGCTCCCTGCCATGTCACCTTCCCTGCAAAGCTATCGGGTGTGCCACTGTTTGCCATCTGGCTTTGCAACTCGTAGCCCTTGATTGGCTCACCACCTTTGAAACCCTTCGACCCCTTCATAGTTCGAGTGTCCCTTGCCCCCATGGTTGACCTACGTGTCATTTAGGGGAATTACCACGTTGGATTAATACATAGACAAAAAATGGGAGGTCAAATCCCAAAGCCAATGTGTCAATGGGATCCTTGTCAATGGGGGAGCCCTGTTATGGGGGGTGGGGGGGAAGTGGAAGCTTGTTCCAGTCTCCTCTTCATTTCCTCAAAGGTTTGTCCTAGTTTGATCACTATATAGGATTGAAAGACCCTAAAGACTTCTTAAGTATGTTTTCAATATATAGAATAGTATATCCTTTGCAATATCTAAATATGAGTGCTTTCACCACACTATATGTACTATATTGCAAAGATTGAGCTATCAGCTATCAATTCTTCCCTTTAGTATCCTCAATGTTCTAAGCAAGCCTCCATGTCAAAGACTGCAACCATGGGAACCTTTTGCAATCAATTCTTCCCTTTAGTATCCTCAATGTTCTAAGCAAGCCTGTCAGAGACTGCAACCATGGGGAACCTTTTGTGATGGCTTATTACTCAAGAAATACCAAGATGATAGAGGCATGTCACGCATGTGATTTGGGGGATTAAAAAAAGTGTATAATAAGCCAGTGCATATAGATAATCTTGGAACGGCGGTAAGGTTGACTTAAACTAGAGAATTAATTTGAAGATCCAAGTTTACGGTGGATTCATATGTTTCCTCAGTACATATGATCCATTTTTCTTAGTATTTTGTGATGCTTTATCGACACTTACAATTTTGTTTTCATCCCAAATGATGGAGCATCTAAGTGGACCATCCATCCATATATAGAAAATTTATTATCATCTTTAGGTCATCGATATATCAATGATAATACCAAAGAATATATCAATAGATATTGCAATGACAAGAGTGATGTATACATTCATGGAAACAATAATTATTTACTAGCGGTAGTAATTTTAAACTTTACAAAAAAGTTTTCCAATAGCTCCAACAATCCATTATCCAATATTTTCTATCCTTTGAAGCATAGAACTAATGAGCATACTTGGGATTCATATGATCATGATCAAATCGCCAAATGAATTATAATAAAGTAACAGCAAAGGATGAAAAGCCATCTTCATAGTAAATTAATCAAGAAGAGGTACTTATCATGGATATTAGTATCATAAACAAATGAAAATCAATGTTTTCTTCATACCCTAATTTTGCCTTATTATTACAAAATTAAGGCAGCTTAAGATTACTTTTTTTAGTTGGGAAGGATTTTTGGGCTATACGTTATTGAAAGATGTATGACCATTGCCAATACCTATTATTTTACATATAACTCCCATATATCTTGCAATGCTTCAAAGCTTAACAAGTTCTTGCCTTAAATAATCTTAATATATTTCACTCATAAAAAATCGAAAGCATCATTTCATACTCCTATAAAATCTTTTGCATTTAATTATGAACATTAAAAATTTTTGCTCGATCACAAAAGATATAAATTCATATAGAGAAGAAATTTTGAATCCTCTTTCTTATTTCAAAGATTGGCAAGAGCCTTGTAATTATACATTATATGTCTACAAGGCATATTAAGCTTCTTTGATGCAAACTATAACCTATATTACTATAGTATAAGTTCATGAAGGAAACTTGATAAGTCCATATTTCTCAAGAATTTACAATCGAAGAGAAAATAGTTGGCATTGCCTTTCCTTGCATCATTGTATTGTCACATGATGGAATTGATCACAAAGCCATTATAATGACTCTTCATTTGAACTATCTCCTTCTACTTCCTCATTGGCGGGCAAGCTTAAGACCTAGATTTGTATATGCCTTTCATGGTGTTTTTTATTCTCCCTTTGACTACATTATGTTTCATGTGCTTCTTGCTTTTCTTAGCCTTTATTTTTCAAGATATTATGAATTTTCCTAGTGGTTTCTCAAACACAAGTTCATTCTTTGGGACCCACTCTTTTTTTTACAATCAGTATGCAATATGCTTTATCCATATTGTTCATCCTACATCTTGAGTCTTGGCTCATTTGTACTCCTTTAAATGTCATGGCCTTTCCATCTTCATCCCTATATATTTACAACAGAGAACCTCACATTCTCACATTCATCATCTTATTGTAACAAAACTTATTGACTTGTATATCTACTTCTAGCATGGAATCTCTTTCCTCTAAATGGTTTACAAATTAGATGTGGGCCGGGCATGGGTCCAAATTCCATTTCATTAAAGTTCGATGTAGCTGCACAAGCATTACATTTGGACAAAAGAAAGTGTATGCGGCCTGATCATTGTCTCTTCACATTTGTTTAATGTATTCTATCAATTTGTGTGCCTTTTGAATTACAAATGGATTAGATTCCAACCAAGATGGATGCCTCCCCATGTTGTTCCTTGCCATCGTTCCCTCTTTATATGCAATAAAAGATTACAAACCATTTATCTTACTTTGAGATTTATCAATAGTTCCTTTCCATATGATCCCATTTTGGATGCATTTCCTTGCTTGGAATTAAAGTTAAAAGATAATAAGGATCTTCAAATTTCCACTTTGTTTCAAAACAATAGTGCCACCATTACATCATTCCTTTTTTTAAAAGCAAAATGATGTAAATGGCTATGATTTTTAAAAGTGTCCCCATCTTTTGATAGAAAAGATTGAATAAATCTCTCCAAATCATACATTAGTTCTAGCGTAGAGGATTCTATAGAAAAGATTGAATAAATCTCTTCAAATCATACATTAGTTCTAGCGTAGAAGATTCTATACTTTCCTCATGGCCACCTATTTGCCTCCCACATCTAGTTCTCAAATTATCTATTGTCTCTGCATCCTTGCATTTTAGCTCTCTTCAGCCTATGCTAAAAACCTAATCAATATCCTCATGTGTATGCCCAACATTTAATATTACAATATATTCAAACTAGATTTGTGACAAGTAGTCTTTCCATCATGGAGCAAGTAACTACAAACTCAAAATTGAAGCTGAATATTACTATTTTATCAATTGATTAATGAAAAAAGAGAACGAGTAAAATAGTGGACATGAGACGTGACACAAGGTCCGTTAGGACCCGATCCTCCCTGCAAATATCAGGGGTGGTGATTTATTATTGATTTTATGATGTCCATATTTTGGAAGCTGAAGTCCAACAAATACATGAATAAGGCGATACAATAACTGATCCTCGTTGTAGTTTTTACAATATTGTCACATGGACTACAACCATATGAATAAAGGTGTAGTTATCCTTTAATCTTGCATCCATCTTGGATTTCCTTACTCCCTCACATCAATAACATGCATTAAATGAGAGGAATGTTGTAATAATTCAAATTGAAAACAAGGAATTTTGAATGGACCAATAATTGAAAATATTTATGTTATAATATATAATATATAATTATTATAACCACACATAGCGTGGGTAGGGAGGAGTGCGCTTCCTTTCCCAAAGAGTTATAATCCAAGGTGACAGACCCTTCCTTGGGTGCCGAGATAATGTCGATAATATAAACGCAGAGAATATTAGTGTCGAGGATAAGTCTCACGAATGGATAAGAAACTGGCATATTACCTGAATGTTAGTAGTTGTTGTAATCGTAGTCGAACGCCGAGAGACAATGTCCAGAAGTTGTCAAAGAGAAGGACGATTCCAACATTCTCATATCGTTCAGTAGACTTTGGACAGCATAAAAAGACAACTATCATTAGAGGATGTATGAAGTAGAGCACGTAACATTCTCACTCTCAACTTAGTGAGTGTTACGTGCCTCTTCAACCTTGAGAAAATGGGAGTTTGATCACTGTAGTAAGTCGAGCTTTTAGGCTTGTGAGAGTAGAACATAAGGTCATCGCGAGGCTCTCCAAAGCTTCACATGCCAATAAGCCCAAACTTGCAAATCAAGTAGATCATCTCTTCAAATCGAATAGGTTTGAAACATTTATATATTCTTTTTCACCTATATGCTTTTTGTGCTTTAGTCAAAAGCTTAGCTTTTACATCAAATGAAATCAAGGGCATAAGATGAAACTAGATCAAGGGCTTAGATTCATGACACGTGGCTCAAGGGGGTGTGAGAAAACCTAAACATCTCCCTAGGCTACCTATCATAAAAAATTGGACTTGTCTAAAGTTTAATTCTAGAACTAGACTAAATACAAGTCCAATTTCTTAAAATATCATAGTCCCATGGTCTTTTCCCCATATATTGTAAAACAAATATTGCAATATCTCTTGTATAGAGTAATTTTGATCTTAGACACATGGAAGATAAGATCTCTCTTTGAGAGATGGTGTACATATACACCTTCTTGATATTGGTACCAATTCACCATTAAAATATTAAAACAAAATAATTAAGCCAACACTTTACACACCCACGTGCATAGAGTAAATTTGATCTTGAGATACATGAGAATCAAACGATTAAAAGAAATTAATTAAGCCAACACTTAACAGACTATTAACCCAATCATCATGTTAAAATATTCATCATTATTAAAATATTAAACCAAAATAATTACCATTGAAATATTAAAATTAAATTAAATTGCCACCATTTAGTCACAAATTATCTAGGTTTGATGCTCTCGTATCTTAGGGTGATTTACTATAAATTGAAACTTTGAACCCCCACTTAATACTTGAGATCTATCCTCTAAAGACATCCAACCTAGGGTCTGTGCCCAAGTAAGGTCCGGACCCATACAAGCCAATAGGCCTCATGCCTAACAATATGAGTCTATGAAAGCACGATTTAGGAGCTTATGATCTCAAGCTAGACTCAAGGCCATTCTCTCCACGCATGGTCTTGTAAATTTTGAAAGTTACAAATGACCAAGTCTTGGAGTCGTGCAATCTTAGCCCATGGCCTCATCCACGAAGAAAAACAAAACTACCATTGAAGTATCGCAATTTACTATCCTATCATACCTTACCAAAGCATCAAAACAACCTTGATATTCTCTTGTCCAAGCTAACTCACGTGCATTCTTTAGCTTCATTACAGATCTCATTTGCCTCTGAAAGTTTGGGATGAATATTTTGTAGTAACTAATCTTTCGAATGAACACATCAACTCACTATAGGATTGGGGAACAATAAATAACTTACTAGCCATTGATGCATCACACACTCATGCGGATTTTAAGGTTATTCCTTTGTTTCTTTAATTTCAAGGACTTTCCAACTTTCAATTTTTGATAAAGTCAAACTTGATATGCTTAATAATCCTATTTCATGTTCATACACTATGCAACATGCACACTTAGAAACCTTGCAAATGTTTTTCCAAAAATAACCACATCAATCATGCAACCAAAAAGAATAACGAATTTTGAGTTCCCCCTTTTGGACCACTCGGTGTATCAAAAGTTATGAGCCCTTGGAGGTTTATGTAAATGTAAAGACCAAGGCTTGCAAGCATTTTAATTATCGGAAAAAGGACTTGGGTTCAGTCCTCGTGCAGACGACTATTCCTCTTAGCCATAGACCCCGAATGTCTTCTGATGCAAACAGACCGATTCCCAAACGAGCCAACCGTTTGAGTAGAACCCAGACAAATGGATCACCTTGTGCAACAAACTCGACCCAAATTGAACTTGAACCAGTAGCCTTCTCTTTTACCAAAGGCTACACCACACCGCTACTTTGGCGCATCCAAACTAATCAAGAAACCAACCTCAGACCGGTGAAAGAGCTATCGGCTCAGACTGAGTAACAACCACATGACCAACTCACTACAACACGTCCAACCCAACTAAGACTCATCTGAAACATGGTGGTTATAACAACAATACTGCACAATAGTGCCCAACTCAGAGCACAACACTCAAACTCTTGTGTTTGGTACATTGTAATGCACTCAATCACGAATTAAAACAATGTTTTACCAAAGAGTGAACATGCAAGAGAGAGCTGAAAGTCAGACAAGTTCTCTTTTTATAGAGAGACTTGGACCGCCTGATTGAGCTTGCTAGGCGACCGCCTTCCATCTACTCTTCCAATTGCAATGAGATGTGAAAGGTGCTGAAGTCTGAGGAAGGATGACCCTTCCCAATGTAGTATGCTCATTGGAACTGCCCATGACCTTGTCACTACTACTTGGTTTGGAGAACAACCAATCGGCAACCTTATCTAAGGCAACCAACCCTAGTACCACCTCCATCATAATTGATGTAAAATGAATCCATATGGTGCCATAAGAGCCTGCTCACACTGGAGCGGTGGTTTTTAGCTCACCCCTACTCAAGAGAAAGACTCAAGCACCACCAGGTTTTCCCTCCAAAATTGACATCCAGGCACATTTGCAATCCACCCCCTTCATGTGAACAGCTTGTGAGTCAAAAGTCAAGGTATTTTGAATTAACCTTAGCCATCCAACCAACCCAAGGTAATCATAACCATACAAACCATAGGAATGGAAAAACAACCATATCTCTTCATACATAACCCGGGTCAGAGAAACAAAAAATGATCAGCATAGCATTCTTTGCAATTGTGCAACATCCAAACCAACAATTGATAGTTAGAATTTTAAATACAAATGACAAAATACCAAAACATCAATGAAAAAACTTAGTGATCAAATCAATTGGCACATAAATTTTTTTCTTATTCAACCGGGACTCCTTCGCACATGAGCATATGAATACCAACGCATCCTGATCAATGCCGCATCACCTCAAATAGGCAAAAAACCATCAAATAACCCATAGATGGAATACAAAAGCAACACCTTCACAAAACAAAGTGCATGAACTCTTTTTGTGGGTGAAAGTGCATGCCTCCATCACATGAATGTAAGTGTAGAAATGTGCATGGGTTGATGCAAGTGAGTAAGCCATTCAAACAGATTGGAACAATCATGAGGATAAATCCCCATGGAACCAATCCAAAACCATATTAACTTGCAAAGAACAAGCCTAACCCACTAAATGCTCCATTCCCTATCTTAAGGACTACTTATCACCACTTAAGCAAATGCTCAACCCTCTTATATCTCAATGGCAAGCCTACTGCTAAGTAAAACCCATAACAAATCCCAAACAGATAGGTACTTAGTTCCCAAAAACATGTTAGTACACCCTATATGTGCTAGCACTAACCATTACACACAAGAAGGCATATGAACCAAGCACATAGCACAATAAAGCACATGTTGTACAAGAAAGCAAATAAGGAATGTGTCAAAGCACAATAAAAAAATGCAACTAGTAGATAGCAAGTGAGCTAAATGTTATGATTTCACTAAGGCAAATATTAGAAATCGCTCCTCATTGCACCAAGCTCTCTAAAACTTTTACCAACAATGAGTGAACAACTAATGGCAAAGACATTAACCACTAAATTGGACGTGATCTAGACATAATTGGATTCCTTCAAGCATTTGACAACATAGATGCTCTTATTTGTACACATAGTAGATGTGGTAGCCATTGCAAGAACAATCCTAGTGGCTTGATGTTTTTCCTTGAATGGTTTACGAAAACCTTGAAGGGATTTGTGAGGGAAAATGCAAGATCTAATTTCATGACCATTGGACACCTAGAGGTATGGTCGAAGCATATTGATGCATAATTGTTCAATAGTTATTCAACATGCATGGTTGAAAATGGAAAAATGCACATGTCCCAGTATGCAAGTCACAACTGATCCTTATGAAACTTTACGAGTGTAAGGGCCTTACTCATTTAAATGTCTTTACTCATTTAAACTTTATGAGTGTAAGGGCCTTACTAATTTAAATGTCTTTTCAAAATTTCATGACCAATTCACATGTAGAGGTACGATATAAGTATAATAATGTATAAATTTGTAATAGTAACATTCTATCTCACTATAGAAGTGATGTCCAATGCTCATGAAAATGTGTGAGTATAAGGGACTATTTTAGGTATTGTCAAAGTTTCATGACTTGTTCTTTGTAGATTTTCATGATCTTCTCAGACCTAGAGGTATGGTATAAGCATATTGATACATAATTTTTTGGCAGACGATTATGTACCATGCATGATTTAAAAATGAGGAAATATCGATGTGCCACCATACAAATCACGTCTAATACTTATGGATTTTTTTTATTATAATTTACTTACTGACTTAAAGGTATTTGCAAAGTTTCATAACCACATAAAGATATAGTATAAGCATACCAAATGCATGATTTTTTGGTAATGCACAATAGTCGATGTGCATGCTCAAGTGATACATGAACCTAATGAAACTTTACAAGTATAGAGTACTTATGCAATAAAATTTCTTTTCATTCTTCCAGACAAATAGAGGATGTTAGAAGCATACTGATGCATATCTTTTTGGCAGTTATGCACCATGCATGATAAAAAATAAGGCAATGTGTACGTCCTGCCATAATGTTTGTATTTGATCCTTATGAAACTTTTCAAGTATAAGTTAATCACTCATGTAAAGGTAATTCAAATATTCATGACTATCGAGCAAATAGAGGTATGATATAAGCATACCAATGCATGATTTTTTGGCAATTACACTTCGCATGGTCAAAAAAAAAAAAAGCATGATGTGTAAGTTGTAAAGTTCAAGACATGCATATTTGACTATTAAAGTTTAGAGAGAAAACTTGCCAGCACTTCCAGAGTAATTATGTGAAGGAAAGGAAGAGTGTGACACCTTAGGCAAGGGTCATAATCCATGGTTACTACTTGGCATCTCCACCAATTTAATGTAATGACTATGTGGGGAAGGGAAGGCATTAATTGGCAAGAGAAATGCAAGAGAGAAGAAGTAAAAGAGTGCACAGTCAAATCTATCTTTTACTTTCTCATTAGGTCCTTTTAACATCCCTTTATAATAGCCTCAAATGGCTCTACATTCCTCAATGGAATGGATCATGAGAAGAACCCCTAGATAAACCCAAACTTCCACTTGGTAGATCCATGATTGACACTTTGTAGATCCTATGTGGTGACTGTATCATCATAATATATGTCATCATGAAGCGTTAATTTTTTGCACCATGCAAGGTGGAAAATGAGAAATTGTGCATTTCCCATTGCGAATGATCCTTACGAAATTGTGAGAGTATAATTTATTTATTCATTTTAATTGTCTTTGCAAGTTTCATGACCATTAGACACACAAAGGTATGGTGTAAGATTACTCATGCATAATTTTTTGGCAATTATGCACCATGATACTGGAAAATGAGGAAATGCCATTTTCCAACATACTTATGAGTATAATTTCATTAAAAATTAAAATATAATTTAAAATTTTCATGACCATGGAACACATAAAGGTATGGTGTAAACTTATCGATGCATAGTTTGAAGAGCCTATTGGGGACTCTGAACACTATGGATTGTTCACTTACTTAGTGGGACTTGGCTTATCCAACAACAATAAGGCATGGGTAATGGAGAGTCGAACATAGGTCCTACCTATTGAGCGCAAGCTTGTGTTTCTCCTACCACTTCAGTCCCTTGAGGTGCCACGAACTTAGAGTAGTTGACCAAGCATATTGCATTAGGAGAATTTGGGACTCAAAAAGGGCCACTTGGATTAAGCCTAGAAGATTTGTGATTAGCAAACCATAATATTTGTGATTAGAAAATCGACCAATGGTAAGACTTAGCTATCAAAAAAATGAGGGATTCCATATTGGCCTCTCAATGGTGGCGAGACCTCCCTTGGTCCCCACTAGGCTCCCACTTTCTTCCCTCTTGCCTGCACCCACCTCCTGGGGCATTTACTCCCCCCCTTGACTTTTGTTGGTCCCTCTACCCTCCTCTTGGTCTTGGTGGGCCCCAAAAATCATGAGTTTTTTTCCCTCCAAAAAAGCAAAGATTTCCAAAAGTGTCCCCACCCCCAAACACCTCCCAGGAGTCCTACTAAACTATCCCCATTGACTCAGGACCTTCCTCTTAGCCTCTTCCTCCTCTCAACCTCCTCTTAGCCTCCTCCTTGTTCTCTCAACCCCCTTATTTTAAGATCTTCCACTTCTCAACCTCTTTTGAGCATCCTCTTCTAATCCTACTCCTCTCAACCTCTTCCTCCTCCCACCTCTTTCTACAATGATGTAGCACTCCCCTTCCCCTAGGCCAAAGCTATCAATTCAGTCTTCTATGGTTCTCATTTTGAAGGACGATAGTGATATTTTGATTCCTCAAGAGTTTAGGTTAATGTCCAGGTCATGATGCCCCACGCAATAGATCTATTCAAGGTAATCTTGATATCATTGTCCCCATCCAAGTGAGGTCCCCTTTCTATGAGCTATTCCCCCCACAAGTGTAGTCCCTCCCCAACCCACCTTGGGGTAGGTAGAACTCAATGCTCAAAGAAGAGTCGTAGAAAGAAGAAGGAAAGATCAAGAAAATGTGGCCACCAATGAGGTGGAAGCCTCCCTTACCAATGCATGGCTACAAATAACTATCCCCCAACTCTGTGCATTGAGCCCCAAAGTCAGCAACAATGAGCCATCTAGATTAGCCAAGAAATGGGGGACACCAATATCCCTAGAGAAGGATGACCTCGAAGTGACCTCTTTGCCCTCAAGAAAGTGTTGATGTGTGTCTCTTAGGCCCCAAAGTGGCTAATGCTCATGCCCCAAAGCTCACAATCGGTGGTCTCAAAGCATTTCTCATCTCAAGGGAGTGTGGATTGTGGTTTAGGGGTCAACATACTTCCAGAGGCAACCAAGGAGAGGAGAGGGCTACCCATCACCAACCCCTCTCCTTTTTTGCTTTGTCTCGTAGATCAATGGAAAATGTGACCCCTTGGACTAGTCAAGGGAACAAAGGTGCACATGGATGGATTGGCATTCATTATGAATTTTGTCATCACGGAGATGGAAATATCACAACATGCCTACCCCTTTCTCATTGGTTGTCCATGGTTAAGAGTGGCTAGAGTGATCCATGATTGGGGATCTAATTCATGGTACCTTATGGCCGTGGAATGCTAGAGGTAACCCTTGATAATGCAAGTGAGGCCCAATGGAATGACTCCCAAAATGACAGGGGAGTTTCTAAAATGTACAATGAGGAACAACAATGGAGTGCACAAGTGGTACCAAAAGTAGAGCTAGAGCCAGAATCCATTGGACCGGCAGATGGAGTGGTGGAATGCCAAATTGATAGTCAATTAGATGTGCTAGATTGGATCGTAGGCTTAGACATGGTGGGAGTCAACATGGTGGAGATATATGAGATACCCCAAGAAGAATGGCTAGATGAGCACATCGACCTAGATGAAATTGAGGTAATTGGGATATGTGATCAAGGATCCAGAAGGAAGTCAAAGGATCCCAAACAAACAAAGCATGTAAGGGGAAAGGAATGGTGACCTTCCTTCCTCTTGCCTTGACTCTAGAGGATTTTACTTCAAAATGTTGTGAAGAGAGACTGGGGGATTTCCTCATAAAAAATGCTCCAGCTCCCGAAACAGAATTACCAAAAAAGTCACTAAGGGAAGGAAAAGAATTGGGAGCATATGTAAAGGACATAGTCAAAGAAATCAACTTGGATAGTTCTGAGAACCCAAGACCAACCTTCATTAGTAATTTGGTTTGGGAGGAACCAAAGAACTTGAGAACAGTGCAAAGATTTTTCCAAGAGTTTAAAGATGTGTTTGCTTGGTCTTATGAGGACCTAATTAGAGTCCCTGAGGATATCGGTGTGCATCACATACCCCTCAAGCCTAACACCAAGCTGTTTGGAAACCATCTTACTGCACCAATCCCAATTACACCATCACATACCCCTCAAACATGACATCAAGCCTATTTGGAAACCATCTTACTACACTAATCCCAATTATGCCAAGTCTATCAAGGAGGAACTCGTGAAGATGGAGACTACTAGACTCATAGTCTCAATTGAGCATTCGGAATGGTTGTCATCGATAATCATTGTGCCCAAGAAAATGACCAATAAAATTTGACTTTGTGTGAACTATCGAGTCTTAAATGAAGTAACAAAGATGTGGTAACAAGGAGGAGGTGTGCCTTTGGTGACAAGGGGTGGAAGAGGTGAGAGGTGGCAGTGGTATGAAAAGCAATCTGGCCATGAAGAGATTTTTGGTGACGAGGTTTGGTGACAAAAAGCAAGGTTTGGCCATGAAGAGTTTTGGTGATGAGGTTTGGTGGCAAGGGATTTTGGTGATGAACAAGAGATTTTTTGTGAGGAGGTTTGGTGACAAACAAGAGCTTTTTGGTGAGGAGGTTTGGTGACAAGGGATTTAGGTGACGAACAAGGGCTTTTTGGTGACAAGCGATTTTAGTGACAAGCAAGGTGGTGGCAAATGGTGGCAAGTGACAAGTGGTAAGTGGTGACAATGATAGTGGAAGTGAGAGAGGAGTGCACATGATATAGCTAACTATACACTAAGTATTGAACATGAACATGAAGATATACATGCAAAACCCTTAGGATTAGGGTTAGGGTTTGCCCCTAATGTCCTAGAGGTATGGTGCAATTTACACCATCCTCAACACCCCCTCTTAAATTGCATTAGGTAAATAGAGGTTGCATGTATGAGACCTATTTGGATTTTGTTTGGTGCATATGATAGCATCCAAAACTAAAAAGAAATTAGAGTAGCATGTGGGCACAATGACTACGTAGTGGAAGCATGTACAATGAGTATAACTTATGATCCTGTACATAATGTGGATTTCCCCCTGTTAAGTTGTGGGTCATATTTTGCCTTTGGGAATGAAACCCAGAAGATAGGTTGAAGGGAAGAGGAAGGAAATATGTAGAAAGAAAAGTCCACTTGGATGAAAGATTGGTCGATCGAAAGATGATTGCATGCATGATGGTGTGTATGGCTATGTGCCGAACGTGTGAAAGCTGAGTCATGTGTTGCCGTGGACTATGCAGCCGCTCTAAAGAAGAGGCATCCAGCTAGTTGATGTAGCGATGGAGAAAGAATTCGGTAGGCTGTGGCATACGAGGGTGTCACCAACCCAAAAGAATTGACAACAATGTCGAATGTATGCTACGGTAGTGTAATCTCTGTCAAATGATGTAGGATCATAAAAGACTGCATAATCAGTGTGAACAAAGTGATCCAAGGGCTGAATAAAAGCTAGGGCCAAAGGTACAAGTATGATACACTACTCTATGAAAGAAGAGGCATGTACAAATGACAAGGTATAGGAACCACACTTGTTTGCTCAACTGTCATGAGCTGGAGGTTCTCTGCTATGTGCATGGCTAAACATCCATTGGTATGGGATGTAGCATCTTTCATAGGCTCAAGATGGAGCTGACAATATAAAGGCCTAGAAGCCTGATATACAATTGAGAAAACATAAGACGCCCTTGAGGCAATGCAATGCCAAATGCTGATGTAGGGACTGATTTATAATCCTGGATCAACCACTAATGTGCATCAAGTATGGACCATATATTATAGCCATAAGTGCATGAAGAAACAATGAGTCTCCCCAGGTTGTGCTATGGTTGAACCTAATGATGTCCGTTGCACTGGGGCAGGACCACATTGATGCATAAATATCCTCATGCTGAGAATGATCTACTGATCAAAAGAGGTGGTGATCTTTGGATCCAAGGGTTGTGCAATGCAGCATGATTGAGATGATGCTGGAATGTCCTGTAGACTGATGTGCTAATCTATACTGCTCGTGGAAACTATGTCCAAGGATGTGATATGTTCCATGTCAAGGGTGAAAGCATCAGTGATGGATGCTAGAATGGAATCACTTAAAGAGCTGAATGCACTATGGCATAAATCTCCACATGCGGTTGGAGATGTGAGTGCCTCATACTGAGGACTTACTTATGCTGAATAATTGGATGATCAATGGTGAATCCTATGGCATATCTATATCTGACGTGATAGTAGATGGAGTTGGATCCATGCATAAAACTGATGGCTGTACATTACAAGAATCAGGTTGTGCTGATGTAGATGGGACTTCCTCGTGCTGAGGGCTTACCAAGAACTCTGTATGATCAAAAACTGCTAGCTAATCCATGCTAACATATGGAACATCTATGCCCAATTGCTCAAGACCAATAAGTCTAGAGTCTGCATCATAAATTGGTACATATCCTATGGCAATAAATGGTCAAAGAAGGTTCTGTTTACACTCACGGATCTCATCTGAAGTCATGACTAGTGTATCATCAACTACATGATGTGGAAAACTCTATGCTGGAGGCAGTCTAATGCTCTATGCAAGAGGCATACCCATGTACCGGCGAGAGTGTCTACCCATGAGAACACTGTAAAAGGCTGTTATATTGAGGGGATTACACTCGAGCTGCCGCTCAGGGGATTATGCTAAAGTGTCAAAACCAAGTCATGTGAGAAAAATTATGTGCCAAGGATCAAGCCTATAAGATAGAGATGACAATTGAGTGTCGAGCATAGCCAAGAGGTTGTACAAGGCTGATATATGTGTGCATGTAGGAACCAACGCTAGAAAATAGTCAACAATGTGTGACTTTACATGGGTGGTATGTGTGTAAGCAAGAAGAATGCAACCATTTTGAATCCAAGGAGGAGAACACCAATCTTGATGAACTACCGAATGCTAAGAGAACTGAACTGGTGTCAGATGTGTGAGTGTGCACATCGACGATAGATCCAATGGGACTGATGCCGCTAGGGTAATGTGTGGCAATGGATTACTTAGTTTGGTGGAGTTGGATCTCCTCTATGGTGGTGCCACTCTACAATCGGACTACACATCGAATCACAAAATGTAGCAAAATGAGTTTTAGTTCGTTCATTTTATGTGTTGGATGCGCTGCAAGGAATCAAGAGGTGGTTTTGATGAAGATGATTCAATGATGCTAACTAGTGGAAATGTCAAACTATAGATATGAGGTGCTCACTGCGTAGAGCACAATCTGGCAATCATTTTTGCTTTTTGGATCACCTCCAAATTCCACCTTGATCAAACATTATGGCTCTCGAAAGCATGGCCAATTTTTTATCCCAAGAGGGTGATCAAAATGATGAGGTGGATGGAGGGCAATGTGTCATGAGAGGTCACATGCAAAATACGAAGAGTATGCTTGTGTGGCACTTAGTGCTCAGGAGGCACTGCTGATGTGGACTGTGTGTTCACATGAAGAGGCTAGGAGTGCCTTTAGAGAGGCAAGTATGCCTTGCTAGCACTGTGCCATGTGTCATGATGACACGGCATGAAGTTGATTGGGCATGATGAGGTGGCATTACCACATGGCATTATTGATTGTACAAGGTCATGATCATGTGGCACATGCTCAGGTGCATGGTGATGGCATGCCATCGTGGCATTACTGATGTGGCAATGAGCCAGAGTTGATGATGTGTGCAAAGTCCTACATGGCAGTCTTGTGATAACATGGCCCTAGTTTTCAGTGCTGACATGGCAACTGGTGATGATGTGTCATGCCAATGTGGTCGGTGATGTGGCAAATATGCTGATAGTGATGACATGGCAATTGTTTCGACTGTGATGATGTGGCAAAGAGCTGTGTCTGCTGACGTGGAAAATCCTTCACCTAGCCCCTCGTGTGGTGAGATTGAAGATAAGGATATGGAATCTTGAGATTTTGTCGAAATTACAAGATTCCATCACAGTGTTGCGTAGTCCATGTCCGGTGGGGCGTGGAGCTGCATATGCTCATGCACAAGAGCTGTTGGAGCTGCCCTTCGTGCTGAGAAGGCCATCATGGAGGCATGGAATTGGACAGCCAGCTAGCCGGTCATGGGCTATGGCGAAGGAGCCGAGTAGAGGCCCGTAAAATTGGTTTGGCTCACTTGGCCGCTATTGTGGAGGAGCCTTTGAAGTCACGTAGGTGGAGAAGGGCGTTGGAGGGGGCCCGTTGCATGTCGCGTTGTGCTGTGGCTAGTCGGCCGCTATTGTGGAGGAGCCTTTGAAGTCATGTAGGTGGAGAAGGGCGTTGGAGGCGGCCCATCGCATGTCACGTTGTGCTGTGGCTGGTCGACCGAGGAGCTCTTGTGGATGCTCGTTGTCAAGCACGTTGTAGTGGTCGTCTGCTATTGTTGAAGGCTTGCATGGAGCCTTCATGTGTTGAAGGTGCCATTTGGAGTTGTAGTCTGCATGAAGGCGTGTAAGAGCTGATGGTGGTCGACAGGGAGGTTGGACACACTGTAGACAGCGAGGTTGGACACACTGTAGGGTCGTTTGGCCACTCTGGAGATGGCGGCATTGAAGGATCTTTGCTTATGCATCTGTGTTGAGAGCAGAAGAACTTACATGGGCTATCGGCCATCGAGGCATGGCTGTTCGTCAGGAGGTTCTGGAGGTCAGCTGTCCAGTGGAGTTTGCACGTTGCTTGTTGTCCTTCGTTGCGGCTGGCCACCTTGTCGGAGTTGTCTATGTGCTTGAGTCGGCCCGTGAGGGAGCTCAGGTGCTGGCTACTATGGAGCTTTGAGCTTTGTTGTCGAGGTGGCTATTTTGCATGGCACGTTGGAGCCTCGTAGCCTTAGATGCAGTTGTTGGGAGTCCGTTGAAGGTGCTGTGGTTGCTCATTCGGAGGAGCCTACAGAGTTGTATGTGAAGGCTCTCAATTGTAGTAGCGGGGCTGAAGCGGCAATCCTTGATGGGTTCTCGGTCTCTCTCATACGCTTCAACCTCATAGGTTGGTCTCACGTCACGAGGAGTGCAGAAGATCTGGCCAGGCAAGCGCCATTTGAAAAGTATGGGCTTTCGACTCTTTACAAAGATTATGAATGTTGAGGTTGATGCAGCTTTACGGGTGACTGAGGTGGCCTTCTGTCGTGTCGCCTTTGTTAGAGCTTCCCGTCTCGTGAGGGCTAGGGAGCCCATTGGGAGAGCTACTAGTTGTTTGTGACTCGTAGATGTAGGCGTTGTTATAGGAGAGTCATTGCCATTGCACATAGGTGCTACTTTAAAGAAGCTTGCTGTTGAGCCGAAGAAGCCCGTGGAAGGTCGAAGCTCTTGCTCTCGACTAAGGCTTCTACAAGCACTCGCCTTAAGCACGTTGGAGCATCCTCGACTTGGCAAGCTTTGGAAGCAGCCTCGATTCTACAACTTCAAGCACTTGACCATCTATCATGTTGAAAAGAAACAGGAGGTGAAGAAGCCGGCTTAGAAATCTCTCCACAATGAATCTGTTTCTCACAAAAGGAATCTCAACACGAAATGACCATATCTCTCTCTCCATAGCTTGGAAAGATGAGCTTTCTAAACCAAATCTGAGAGGAGAAGGAGCTCTCACGAAGAGGTAGAAAGACAATGAAGGTGCCTCATAGAGAGGGCCTTTGCCTTGATGGAAGCAAGGGCTTAACGCCTTGATGAAGCAAGGGCTTTCACTCTCTCTGACGTAAATCTCTCGGGAGCACCTAGTGCTCTGATACTCATGAAGGGAGTGGGAGCACCTGGTGCTCTGATAACATGATAATGAAAGTGAGAGAGGGAGAGAGAGAGTAATGCACACGATATAGCTACTTGTACACTAAGTTGTATTGAACATGAACATGAAGATATACATGTGAACTCCTTAGGGTTAGGGTTAGGGTTTCCCCCTAATGTCCTAGAGATATGGTGCAATTTACACCATCCTCAACAGACAAGTGGTGACAAAAAGGAAGTGGTAACAAAGTCAAGAAGTGGTGACAAAGTCAAGCGGTATTGCGGATTAAGGGTTTTGGTGACACTTGGTGACAAACAGGTGGTGATAAGTGGTTTTGGGGAGGTTGCCCACAATTGATGACCAAGGAAAAGAACTTGGTAACAAGCAATCTTAACCATAATTGGTGACAAAGAGATCTAGGACAAAGTCAAGGTGGAAGTGAACACACTTCTTGGTAGAATTGTTGGTAATACACCCTATTTTTGGGTGTACGAGTGGAGAAAGGAGGAGGTGGATGTATGTGTACTTGGGAATAGAAGAGGAAGTAAGGGTTGGGTTCATCTTATGGGTAAGGGAAGGAGTGGGGGAAGGGTGCAGGAGTGGGGGAATAGGGTGTACATAGGGTAAGGGAAGTAGTGGGGAAAAAGGGTGCACATAGGGTAAGGGAAGGAGTGGGGGAAGAGGGTGCAATGGAAATGATAGGGGAAGGTGAGAAGCAGGGTGAGGTAAGGGCATAGAGGCGTAAGGAGGTGGGGAGGGGATGCGGGAAGGAATAATTGGAGGCAAGCCCTTAAAATTAGAGTGTATTCTCCCATTTACCCATCATTTGCGGTACAACTTGAGTCATGATCCATTAACAAGTCCTTTAGAATCCCCATCAATGGTGCTCAGTAACACTGCTCCTTGGGGAAGGATTTCTATAATACTGAATCGTCCTATCCAGCATTAAAAAAATTCTTTTCTTTTTTAAAAATTTTGGCTTCATATACTAAAACGAAACCACCTTTTCCAAACTTGGGTTTCCTCAAATGTTTGTACACAGGTTCTCGTCTTACTACCTTATGAACCCCAGCGAGTTGGGATCACTATTTGTCGAAAGCTTTTGGACCCAAGCAGCATGCTCTCCTTGGCAATAGACCTAGGCTTCCAAGATCTTTGTGGCGACCCAACGCTTGTGGGACCGCTGCATGCTTGGAGTGGCGAATTCCATCCTAGTAGTCAAGGCAATTGGCGGCATTGAGCTCCTCTTAGATGGGGTTGCCCGTGTTAGTTTAGGAAAAGAGGGGATTGGAGTCCCATCCCCTACTTTGGTCCTTTCGCACCATCGACTACTATCAAAGTGGCATTGCGCACAGAGAATGGCTTCTTGCACCTGTTGTTCATGGCATTTTTGGGTGGGCAATAGGGGTGGCAGAGTCGCTTGCGACATGGCCCTTTGTTCATTACAATAAGAACTTTGTACTGTCTGGGCTTGAACTTCCTCCCAAGGGTCGAGTCCAGGAGTGCTAGAGGTTGCTGGGGCCTTGGAATCGCTTTCATTTAAAAATTTCTTGCCTCTGGTGGGTGGTGGCATTGTGTGTGAAGAGAGTGGGAGAGAAGGAAGGCCCTCTCACTTGTAGCTTTCTCACATACACAATGGGGGAATATACACAAAGGTGGAGGCTGAAAACAGTTTTCCTCTTCTTAGTTGTGAAAGCCAAAAGAACTCTAAGTACAAAAGAATAGGTGAACCCTATATGTGGGTCTCAAACCAAACTCAGCTAACTAAGGTGGCATACTAACTAAGCCACTAACTAGCGTACATAAAGATAGCTATCATCCAGCTATTATTCATGGGTTCGGGGGGGTCACTATGTATAAATCCTCTATATCACATGCGTTCAAGGCCTATATTTAAAGTCCCTTATCTGTAAAAAAATTCATTAATAAAATGTACCCCTTTTCTATACAAATCTGTAAATTTTTTCCAAAACTATTTTAAATAGTCCGTTATGTATATTTATTTTTGTAAATTTTAGAAATAAAAAAAATCCTTCTGTTGAACTCACGTGATAGGGTTACATATGATGAGTGACCCCCCCGAGTTCATGGGCGGTGTACCAACCGCATCTGCAGCTAACAAGTCGGTGACATAAATGCACAACGGTCACCCTGGCATATCATGAGTGGAGCTCAATATCTCAACACTCCCCCTCGAGCTCAATCCCAATTCGTGCACACCAAGTAGGTCTCTGAACTTGCATAGCTTCTATGCACCCAATGCCTTTGTGAATATGTCAGCTACCTGATTCTCTGTGCTGACATAAACTAGATTTTAAAAAACCTACTAGAACCTTCTCTCGCACATAGTGATAATGCACCTCAATGTGCTTTGTTCTAGCATGATAGACTGGGTTATTTGCCAAGTCTAAACTGCTCATGTTGTCACAATAAATGACAACTGGCCCAATGCATATCATAAAGTAGCTTATGCAACCAAGCTGCCTCACATGCAGCCATTGCTGGACCCCTACACTCAGCCTCTGTGCTCGATAAGGCAACTGTAGGTTGTTTCTTGTTGCTCCAAGTGACTGCAGCACTCCCAAAAGAGAACATATATCCACTTGTAGATCGTCTATCAGAAATACTACAAGCCCAATCAGCATCAGTGTATCCATGCAACTGTATCTAAACCCCAGTCTCATAAAATAGTCCATACTGCAATGTGGACTTCACATACCTCAGTATGCGTCTAGCCGCATCCAAATGCGGTTTCCTTGGAGCCTGCATAAACTGACTTACCAACCCAACAACATAGCTCAAATATGGCCTAATAATAGTCATATAAATCAAACTTCCTACTATGTGTATGTACATAGTAGGGTCTTCCAGAAGCTCACTTGCATTTGTGCTCAACTTCACATTCTGCTCCAAAGGAACTGAAATAGGCTTACAGCCTCTCATCCCATATTTGGATAGCATGTCCAATCCATACTGCCTCTGGAAGAGCCATATCCCACTTGTAGATCTAATCACCTCAATGCCCAAGAAGTAATGCAGCTCTCCCAAATCCTTCATCTCAAACTTCTGCTTCAATAGCATTTTCACATGGAGGATATCTTCATCACTATCACCTGTGATGATCAAATCATCAACATAAATGACAAGCAGAATAATGCCTTTCTTTGTTTTTCTCACATAAAGTGAGAAATTTGCCTTGGAAATCTGAAAGCTTGCCTGTCCATGGCAAAGTATGTGAACCATGCTAGAGAACACTACAGGTCCACTAATATTTTGTGATTGTTGCTGTGAATTCTGTGCAGCATTACCATTTTGTGCATCTACATCATCAATCACATTTACTGGTTTATACCAACTGCTCATCTCATAAAAAACAACATCTCTGCTCACTATAAACTTACGAGTAGAAGGGTTATAGCATCTATACCCTTTCTATTGCAGAGAATAACCAATAAAGATGCACTTCTCAGCTTTTGGATCCAACTTGGATCTCAACTCATCTGGCACATGAACATAGGCAATGCAACCAAAAAATTTCAAATGAGAAATATCTGGTTTCCTACCAATATACCTCTCCTCTGGCGTCATGCCATGTATTGCTGCAGTGGGAGTCCTGTACATTATGTAGATTTCTGTAGCAACTGCTTTAGCCCAATAATAATCTGGCAGTTCTTTTTCATTGAGCATGGCACGAGATACCTCTCCAATATGCATGTTTTTCCTTTCTGCAAGTCCATTTTGTTGTGGGGTATGACTACATGAATATCGTTGCTTTATGCCATGCTCCTATAGGAAATTTGCAAACTCATTTGAGAGGTACTCTCCCCTCCATTTGACCTTAGGCATTATATTTGTAGGCCTATTTCTTTTCCAACCACAGCTTTAAAAGATTTGAAATTCCTAAACAATTTACTTTTCTTTTTCATAAAATACACCCAAACTTTTTTGCTATAGTCATCAATAAAAGTGACAAAATAATGATAGCCTCCAATAGATACAGCTTTAGTAGTCCACACATCAGAGTGGATTAATTCCAATGGCCTCTTACTCTCTTGAACATGTCTAGGAAATGGTGTCCTTGCCTGTTTTCCAAATTGACAGGCTTCACATACCTTATGCATTTCTGCAACCTTGAACTTAGGCAATCCTGCAACAATATTTTGAGCATGCATTAATTTAAGTCGTTGTACATTAAGATGACTAATGTGTTTATGCCACATATCAATATCTACAACTACACCAATCCCATGTGCAAACATTGTTGCACTCAATTCAGGCATGTCCACATCCAACGTAAACATCCTGCCCTTCTTCTTCCCTTTTGCTATCAATCGACCTTTATTTTTCATATCCTAAACAAAGCATCCATGAGGATTAAATCTGACCTACAAGCCCTGCTCAACCATTTGACCAACAGAAACCAGGTTCTTGGTGATATTCGAGACATGAAACACATCAGACAGGTATTTCTTTTTCCCATCCTGCATAGACAAAGGAATTTTACCAATCTGCACAATAGGATGTGCATTATCATCACCAGTCTCCATAAATCCTGGTCTTTCCATTTTTCTTGCATCCTGTATCCATTTTGCATGACTTGTTATGTGGTTTGACGCACCTGAGTCAACATACCACACATCATTGCTTTCTTCTACACTTGTCACAGAATTGGTCATGTGTTGCACCATAAGTAGATGCTCATTTCTGTCATCACCCTGTCTACTAGAGGATGCATAATTGCCTTGCTGCAATTTTCCAGTCATGATGTCATTCTGCTTTTTATAGCAGTCTTTAACCGTATGACCCATTTTACCATAGTAGTAGCATTCAACATTGTTGTTTGCATTTTGGCCTCTCTGCCATCCACCATGACCTCTTTGGCTCCCCCTGCCTCTAAAGTTACCACGTCCTACTCCATAGGACTGGTTTTCTTGAATTTGTTGCATATTCTGATTTTTGCCACAGCCTCCAAATCGGCCTGCTCTAGCTCTGCCTTTACCTCTTCTAGCATTTGAGTAGAAGACAGCTTCTTTTGAAGTTCCTCCTGAAGAAGATGCACCACCATTTCTCTGCTCTTTAGAAATTAGAAGAGCAATCAACTCCTCAAAATTAGGAAAATTCTGACGGACGGCAATGGTTGTATGGAATTGTGCATAATTCTTTCCTAGACCATTCAAGGTCATAGAAACTAAATCATCATCTTCCACTGGCAACCCAATAGAAGCAAGTGCATCTACCGAATCAAAAAAATAATTTCACCAAGGGCTTTGCCTCGCCTGTAGCAAATACCGCCCTCTCACCACACCGCGAAGGGCGTCCCAATCTCAGTGCACTCTTACACTTTCTGGTTGTGCTACCTGTAGAGATTTGCTTCCAAACTCGAAAAAAAAGGAAAGCAACACTGATCCTCTTACTAGGACACCACGAACTTGGTTTGCTTTCTTGAGCTCTTTACCACGAACCTGGCTCTGATACCATGTGAAGAGAGTGGGAGAGAAGGAATGAGTCTCACTTGCGGCTTTCTCACATACACAATGGGGGAACACACACAAAGGTGGAGGCTGAAAATAGTTTTCCTCTTCTTAGTTGTGAAAGCCAAAAGAACTCTAAGTACAAAAGAATAGGTGAACCCTATATGTGGGTCTCAAACCAAACTCAGCTAGCTAAGGTGACATACTAACTGAGCCACTAACTAGAGTACATAAAGATAGCTGTCATCTAGCTATTATTCATGGGTGGTGTACCAATCGCATCTGTAGCTAACAAGTCATAAATGCACAATGGTCACCCTGGCATATCACGAGTGGAGCTCGATATCTCAACATGGGATTCATAGGATAGGGACGTTGATGCACCGGCCTAACATCGTCTAGCATGGGTATCGTGTGCTGCACGAATTCAGTGGCACACCCTGTCAAAGAATGTAAGATCATGCTAAACCTAGTGCAACTGGATGAGCATAAGAACTATGGAGGCTCAAAGCATAGAAGAAACTCCATAAAAGAGATGATGAGAAACTATGAATCAATCTATTTTAAATCTATGTAGACCGTACAATGAGAGTCTTCTTTTATAAAGAGAGCCTTTAGAATAGTCAACACTTATGGGATCCTCTGATCCACATCTCTCCTGGTGGATGTCCTCGATCCACATCCTCACATCATGTAGTCCACATCCTAGGGTGACTACTTTAATACATTCCTATACCATACCTTAGCCTCTTATTATGTGA
This sequence comes from Dipteris shenzhenensis, assembly GCF_047967505.1. NCBI lineage: Eukaryota > Viridiplantae > Streptophyta > Polypodiopsida > Gleicheniales > Dipteridaceae > Dipteris > Dipteris shenzhenensis. The sequence goes on from NC_141604.1 coordinate 38,700,973, forward strand.
ACATGGCACCATATCCCAACACCTCCCCTTGGTGCCATGATCCATTGCCTACTGCAAGGTGGTTAGATGTGAGTTACAAATCCATCACCTCCCCTTAGTGCATACATTGCTACTTAAGGTGGTCAAGTGTGGCTTTTACATGTCAATACCTTCCCTGAGAGCTTACATGGCTACTTGTAGGTGGTTAGGTTTGATTACAAGAACATAAGGAAAGGCTTTTGCTTCTCAATACATCTTGTTGTTGTCATTCTGCTCATGGTTTGATGATGACTCCACATAGTTGACTTGTTGATTCTTTAATCTATAGTCTTTTTCTTTGCTTGATGCATGATTCTTTGTTCTTCTTGTTCCTTTAATGCTTTATGTATGGATGCCATGTTATGTGATATGATCATCTAACACATTTGTGCTTTTGACATGCTTTTTGCATTCATACATTGCTTTACCATTTGTTGCAAAGGACTTACCATGAGCTTTGTTTTGCTTCAATGGTAGTGTCTAATTGCTAACAATGATAAGCATGTAGAGATTAAAAAGATGATCACTTTTCCTTTTTGGAGTGTGTGCAAATTCTTTTTGGATTGCAAGTTATGGCTTGTGGAAAAGTTTTAACCAAGAAATGGCTCTTGATGATGTGGCAGAAGTTGTTCACATGCAACTTACAAATTGTGCTTAGTAAGGACCTGTGTACTTAGGTGGCGCTATGGCATGTGGCAGTCTTCTAACCAAACTGAGTTCACCAAAGTTTTGTAAACTCAATGATGGTAATTTTCTATCAAGTGCCACGTGTCAATGAATGGGAACCTTACAAAACAAAGTTCTACGTCAATGGTGGTGATGGAGATTTTTGAGATGGCATCACTCGCATCACGATCATTACACGGTGTCTCACTGCTGCAAGTTTGGAGGAGGCATTGTAGCTTTTTGCAATGAAGATGGCCACGAATACTGATGCAGAGGAGCTCTTCGTGGAAGAGAGGAATCCATGTCTAGGGCTACTCTCTCTGATGTCTACTAGCAGCCTCGCCACTCCCTCCTTGTCATCTGCGATGCCCTCGAGAGACTCGAGCACCTTGAGTATGATTCCTCCACCAATTTCAGTGGCACCTCTACTAGAAACCCCCCTCTTGAAGCCCTTGTTGCCTTCCCGGTTCTCGCTCAGCATGTCAAGCGAGAGCTAACACACAGGTTCAACAATATAGCATGGGAATGGAGAGGAATTTGTTGTCAGTAGCCTACAAGAATGTTATTGGGGTACGAAGGGCTTCATGCAAGATCATCTCTTCGATTAAATAGAAGGATGGGAGCAAGGAGGCACTGAGGGCTGTAAATGCCACCAGCCTGTGTGGAGGTGGCATTGGAAGGTGAGGCTTGGTGCAGTGGCTATCCATGAAGAGGCTTTTGAAGTGCTTGCTTCCAAAGGCTATAGTAACTCAAAGTTGCTTAGACTCTAGCTTTGGATAGGCTAGATTAGAGCTAGAGAGACTATTAGTACCACTTCTAACACTCACGAAATAGTCTCTAAATGAAATGAATAAAGAAAGAAGATAAATCCTCTAAGGAATGAAGTACGGAAATGTATCATGGAAACTTCACTCAATCTAAGCTATTCTAGGCTTATCTAACTAGCTTTGATACCATGTCAAAGAATGTAAGATTGTGCTAAACCTAGTGCAACTAGATGAGCATAAGAACTATGGAGGCTCAAAGCATAGAAGAAACTCCATGAAAGAGATGATGAGCAACTATGAATCAATCGATTTCAAATCTATGTAGACCATACAATGAGAGGCTTCTTTTATAGAGAGAGCCTTTAGAATAGTCAACACTTGTGGGATCCTCTGATCCACATCTCTCCTAGTGGATGTACTCAATCCACATCCTCACATCATGTAGTCCACATCCCAGGGTGGCTACTTTAATACATTCCTATACCATACCTTAGTCTCTAATTATGCGTGCCAGAGTTGTTGGTCTCCTTAGGGGACAATCCTTGAATAAATGCTCTACTCTCTGCAACCAGCATACAGGGACATAGGGTCTATTATGAGTGGAACTATTGGGGTAAGATCCCTATAGGGGTAGTTCTATAAAAAATGCGGCCCTTCACATTTAAAGCATGATATCAGAGGGTTTGCTGAGCCCTTATATGGGCATTCACTTGCCTTGTGCGGACCTTGGCAAGTATAACATTGGATTGAGGGCCTTTGCATTATGGAGTTCATGTTTCTTTCACTTGCGCTCGTGCAAGCTATCTGGAATACTAGGACATGTTGATCCTCATGTAGGAGGTAGTGACTTATGATGCCACTTCCCTCCTCACAAGGGTAATGGTCAGGGTGACCGTGGTCCTATTTTGGCTCCTTCCAATCATTGGGTAGTTCCTCTACCAACACTTGATTTATTGGAGTTATACGAGGTGGGGGAGGTTGCAGACCCAGTATGGTTGGCGTTAAGGGAGCCTATTGTGCCCTATATTGCCGTGAATTGGCTAAAGAGGCACCTTGCGCATTCATAGAGTTGGGTGGGGCCATCAGGGATAATGGGGGTCTCGCTTGATAAATTGGTTGGGGAAGGACCCTCAAGAATCACATTGGGAGGTGTCGTGGTTTTCCCATCTATAGCAGTGTGTGTAGTAGAGCACTTGCCTTGCCCTAAGGCGGCGGGGGCACTCATTGGAGGGATGATTGCCATTGCATACCCTGCACCACACGTTGTCTCTCCTAGGAAACAAATGGGGGTTACTTGTTGTCTCCTTGGAGGTCCTTGACTCCACTGCTAGCCCAACTGATTTAGAAGGTTTGAGGCCAACTTGCTCATATCCAAGCCCTTGGGATCGTTATTCTCCTTCTTGGTAGGCTCCACACTGGAAGACCTTACCAATTGTGATACCTCTGATGGAGTTGTAGTTTTAGCTTGAACAACCTTATCCATCATATTATCACTTATGCGGATAGCCACCTTGCTGCAGAATTTGAAGGAAGTGGGGTTCATAACCATTAAGTGCTCATGCAGCTTCGGGTCTTTGCCAATCCAATAAGGAAGCATGGTAGCAATTGTTCATCCCTCATCCTCTCATATGGTTTGCAACAGGAATTGAGGTGTTTGATCTTGGCGATGTAATCCCAAAGGGATTCCTTGTCATTCTGTTTCACATCATATAATTGATTAATTGGGCTCCACTTATGTCCACTAAGGAGAACCCTACAATGAATGCTTTTGGTAACGCATGCCAGTTGACTTTCTGTTCCAGGTTGAGGGCCCTATACCATTGGCTTGCCTTGCCATTTAGACTAAGGCCAAACACATTAACCATTTCTAGATTTTCAAGAGCACCAAAGGCTCTGCATATTTGCTTGAATCGCTCTACGTGGGAGACTGGATCTCCTTCCCGAAGGACTTTAGTTATCAACTTGGAGATGGCTATGAGTTGACTCGTAGAGGGATTGGTGATCCTTGCTGCTGGAAATACAGGTGCAGCCCCCCTTCCTAGTGCATTCACTAGGATGCGTATCGCCTCATCCAATAGCACTATTTGGGAAGCTGGGGGAGGTGGATGGCCCTAGTGGCAGGATCCACTGGGTTGTCGGTATTGGTCATAGAGGCGAATGGCCCTGGTGGCGAGATCCATTGGGTTGCCGGTATTGGTGTTGGGGCTGAAAAGCTTGCTCCCCCATACATTGGAGCTGCAACTGAGGGAGTGAACTGTCGGACTCCAGGAGGAAGCGCGTCATTGGGCATTTGCATGGAGGTTCCTTGCATTGGATGCTAAGGTGGAACTTGTGGGGCTACATAGCCAGCGAATGTCGGGGGCACCTGGAAGGTCAGAAGTTCATAAGAGTTTCCCCCTTGGGAGTCTCATGCGTTTCCTCAGTCAGGGTTTTACCCTACAAAGTCCCTCATCCATTGGTCTTCGTCCTCCATGTGTTCCAAATTAGGGTGCCTCGTGAAGGATGTGGGATACGAGTCCACACAAAGCTGGTCTCAATCCCTACCTATGGCTCAAGGGCCAGTTGTTGCTGGCCTCCCCTTTTCGCGGACATACTGGCAAAAGTGTTCTCCATGTCCACTGAATCCGTTCAGCCCAATCGTCCAAACATGTTGGATATTGTACCTCCTAACCTGGAGGCTATGGAAGGAGCATGAGAGTTAGGTGGAGCCAAGCTAGTGTAGGGGGCTTCGGAAGCCCTCGGACCTACAGGGTCTGGCATTTCCTCATTCATGCTCTCCATCTTGCCGGAGCTAGAGGGTCCTCCCATCAAGGCCCTAACACTGAGTCAGAGCTAGGAATGGAGCTTCCGATTGGAGCCGATCCCAAATTAGGGCAAAAAGCGAGCTAAGCGTAGCTTGAAACATTGTCCTCGGGCTCTAGAGAGTTGAAGTTAACGGACGTTTTGATAATGGACGATGTGAAACATCAAATTGGAAAAAGAATTGGAGGTTCTTGAAAGGAAGAGTTAGAAGTGGCTATCTTAGAGAGGAGGATGGTAGATTGGAGAGCAATCATAGAGCCACATGTGAAACAAGGAGACGATGCACTATGTGGGCACACAAATCCACACTACTTATGGTTTAGCATGCATGACAACACTCTAGTGATGTAATGGAAGTACTACTCAGTAGACGCATATCATTTATGGAGTGCACCATACACTTTACTAGAACAAATAATTGCCTTGGAGGAGAGTATATTCATTCTCACAAAAACAAATCACTTGACATGGATGAAATGAAAGGCTTGCAACAAGCATTCATTTCTCAAATTGGAAGTATGATGCAAAAACACCCAAAGTAGTCTGAGAAAAATATGGAGATAATCACGGCAAATGAATCTCTTGTCAAATATCTAAAGAGTAAGAAAATTTACCGAGCATAGAATACTCAGATCTATTTGGCTGCAACAAATTGCATCAAGAGAAGATTCTACATTTACTAGAGAGCCCTCTATAGCTGAAGATATGGAAGAAATTAAGTAATGCCTTTTTCCTCGTAAATTTTATGGTAGGAAGACTGATAAGCCATTGCCAAAGTTTGTATCATCCGATGAAATCCAAGAGGGTCTTTTTGTTGTCGTTTGTATAGCAAATCCATAATTAGAGTTGGATGACCAAGGTGGACCAATTTGGGTCAAAAAGGTTGCTTGGATTGCAAGGGATGAAATGGGAATCTCCAACACATTCATAGTGTTATGGTATGAACCCAAAACATTAAAAAATCTCCCACAAAGGTATACAATGAAACAACTTTATGAGGGTTGTTTGGAAAAGAAATGAGAATGGGTTCCAAATAAAGAGGGCTTGGCTGAAGTGAAAGTGAATAGCATCATTCATTAATAAAGGGCTCAAAATCTTAAAAAGAAGCGTGGGTATGATGTGGAAAAATTATCACAATCCCTGATAGTAGCCCCACACATATCAAATATTGTTTGAGTTGACTTGGTCCAACTCAAGATGCGGTAACAGAGTATGGTGACTCAAAAAGAGATTCAAAAGCATAAGAGTGGATATGTCCCCTCTCGCTGATATTTTTACACCACCTCTATGTAATTAAGAAATTAATCATTAATTAATAAAAAAATCTAGTTAGTAATAAAAGTAAGTAATAATTAAAGAATTAATTAAAAATGATAAATTTAAAAATTAAAAGTTAATGAATGAATTAGCTAGTAATAGAAAAGGATTAGTAGTAAAAATTAATTAATAATTAAGAAATTAATAAAAATGAATAGAAATTAATAATTAGAGAATTAATTAATAATTAGCTAGTAATAGTTTCTATCAAAACTTTCATTTGGTGTCAAATGTGCAAAATACTTTACTAAAAAAGATTTTTCATTCTCCTCACATCCTCTTTCCCACCCATTGTACCTCCACCTCTACTTCTATAGATCATCATTTATGGATATGGATATATGTAGTGTTGCAGAAATACCCTTTTTTGGGTCTACTAGATCAATATCAAGTGGAGGTGATTGGTTTGGGAAAAAAGTCCAAAACAAGAGGAAAGACCAAAAATTATGAATACAATGTTAAATCCTACTTCCATCTCATTGACTATTCCATGAACAATTAGCATTGAGCAAAATGAAAACATGAACACATTTTTATTTCATCAGCAACAATAATCTACTTCTTAAAATTGGTGGTAGTGACCTTTTGTTGCATGTACACTATGAATTGCATGCATAATGGATGTTACAACTTGATTGCTATCATGAGATGCAAGGAATCAACCCATATGTTTGCAAAAAATTTTAAGACATGCACTAACATTCCACATAAAATATTTTCATTATAGCTTAGGAGTCGTCAAAAAAGAGAGAACGAATGTTAATGTCTTTCATCCATACCATCTAAATAATGCAAATTCATTTATCAAGATGCAAAATAGCTTGCTCCTTCCAAAATGCATATTTCTATCTTGCATGCGTAACAAGTCCATGATGATATTTTACAAATTCCCTTCCTGCTAGATGGTGTGCTCCCCAACTCCTATTTCAAATCATTACATTTATTGAAGTTTTGACATTTTAATATTTACAAATCGTTTCTTCCAAAGAGATATGAATTATGAGAAGAAACCATTGTTCATAGTGATGCATGTATGTTACTACATGGCTAGATATATGGCCATGGCTATGTGAGTGTGTTCCATTGTGTGCATCACTTACATGATGATGGTATGTGTGCATCATCCATGCAATTCTATGCATGTGTGGCATGAGGTGCACCACCCGATGGCATGTGTCGCAGTGTGCACCATCCATCTATGCATCTGTGGCAATGGCGAAGAGGAGGTGCTAAGGGGAAACCCTGTCTAATAGATCTTTTAAGCGTAAAAGAGGAGGAGATAGATTCGTTAACTTCCACCTTGGCTCTAGCCTGGTTCAATAGAATGTCAACGGATGATATAAATCCATGACCTACACCGATGTCTTGGAGGGAAGACAGAACAAATCCCCACTCCATTCTGTCGTAGGCTTTCTCAAAGTCTATTTTTAGAAAGTAGATATCCTGGTTTGTCCCATCAGCATGCTCCAGTCCTTTCCAAAGAGTTAAAATGGCTTCTAGGATGTGTCTGCCTTGGATGAAACCTTTTTGTTCTTCCCTTATCCAGTCTTTCATTTTGAATTTGAGTCTGATGTGGTAAAGCTTTAGCAATGATTTTGTAACTAGTATTAAGCATGGTGAGAGGTCTCCAATTCTTGAGTGTTTCCTTGGGGCCCCCTTTGGGTATCAGTTTAATCATACCTATGTTTATCCCTGTGAGTTAAGGAGGATTTTTGATTTGGACTCTTGCCAAAGGAGGAGAAGGCGCAGGCCCACTATGTCCCAAAAGACTTGGTAAAATTCGATTGGAGGTCCATCTTCACTAGGATTTTTTTACCTTGCCATGGCCTTCTATCCTGCATCTATCTCTGAATGCTTTGAGTCTTTCCTGTCCCTGAGTTGTTGCGTCCTCCTCTAGAAGTTTGATTTGATCTTCAATTTTCGCTTGTCTGGTAGCTCTAGCGATATCCGCTCACTTATTGATAGCCTTAAGGAAACTACTTATTCTTTCTATAGCCCTAACCCACTTTTTAGTTGTAATGGTTGTTCCATCAAATGCTTTTTCCCAGATCCTGACTAACTTTTGTTGGTCATAGGGAAGATGGAGTAATTAGGATTAGTTTGTGGTCCGAAAGGAAAGAGAAGCAAGAGCTAAGCTCTTGGTACACAAAGCTGCGTCATCGATGTCTCTTGAGTAGTGCACCCTATCAATCCTTGCTTTCCTATGGAGAGGTCTCGACTGATTGTTGGTCCAATGAAGGACGTGTCTTTAGAGATGTCAATGAGCACCGCAGAATCTTTGAGGGCAGTCCAAGAAGAGAGTTCCCTACCTCTTAGTGTGTTCCCTATGTCGTTCCATCTGTCCCTATGGGATTCTACCATGTTGAAATCACCTAGTAAAATAGCATTGTTTTAAAGGATCTTCCCCTCCCAAAGAAAAGCTCTATTTCTCATGGCATTAGGGGCATAAATGGAGAATATTTGACACCAAAGTTGGAGGGAAAATTCAACTCCAATCTCAGCAACCTCAAAAAGGGGTAGAGGGCATGTGGCTACCTCGACAAGGTGACCAGCTACACCTAAGACGGCTCCACCTCTCCCTTCTTCATGGGTGGTGTAGAACCACTACATCTTGTCAATTTGGTTGAGATGCCAATGTAGCTTATCCCCAAAAACTTTGACCTCTTGAAGTGCTAAAAAATTAGGTCTAAGGCATGATGTTTTTAACCACCTTTCAAGGATGGTGGGCTTGAGATCATTTGTTAAGCCCTGAACGTTGATGCTAAGAAAGGAAAAGTTGTCTTGCATCATTGAGGAGTGTTTTTGTTTCTCTTCTTCTTAAATCTTACTAGACTATTCTGGGGAGAAAGAGCGAAGCCTCTCGACATTCTCCTTTTCTCCCTTTCAATTGAACTGAGTTCCTTTCCCTTATTGTTTACCTCATCCGCTTGTGCCTTTGCCTTCCCTAACCTTGTTTCTTTTCTTCCTTTGACAACTGTGAAGGGAGGACCCTCTTTGTCAACTGACTCGTGTTTCTGCCTGTTCCAATTGTGCCTCGAAGTCTTGGGTGGCGACCACAAATTCTTCCTCACCAGAATTATCTTCCATCTGATCTTCCCTTTCAGTAGTAACCTCTTTACCTTTCCCTTCCGTCTCTTCCCTCGGGTTCTTAATAGTTAATTTGCTCTAAGCCTCCTTTTGTTCCATGGGAGGAGAAGGGACTGGATGCTTAGTAGGAATCTGAGTGTCCTGTTGGATCATGCATGGTTTTTCTTTTTTTCAATTATTTCCAGATGGATAGTCCTTGATAAAGTGACCTCCCATACGCAGAGGATGCAGGAGTTAGGAATGTTCTTGAAAAAATCTTTTTGGATCAACTCGGTTCCATCCCTGTCAAGGATACGAATGGCACTAGGAGGGTCAAAAGCGACGTCCATTAGGATAGGCTTGAGGGTTACCTCGAGGGATTATAAACTTTTCTATTTCCACATAGAGGAACTAGCCAAGTGGTGCACAGAGAGTCTCAATATGGGGAAAGAGAGATAACGGTAAATCAGGGAATTCAACCCATATAGGGGCCTTAGAGGCAGGGAATCGAGGCTAAAGGAGGGCTCCCAGATCTAGACTAGTAGAGGCTAATTTCTAATAGTCCATGTCCCTTTTTGCACTACTTCTATCGCCATCTCCGGCTTTTCAAAGATGTAGACGATATACCCATTCCTGAGGAAATGAATGGTTGTGACAACCAGACGTTTACACGACCAGAAGTTATGGACCCATCCTTCCAAAAGTGCAGGCGGCCTTGGGCCATGAATATACCCTATGACAGCAATAGAGCCATTTTGTCATTTCGTTAAGAAGTCCATTGTGTACTTTGACTATTGTAGTGAGAGTTGCTCCTAGGCTGACTGTCTCAGCATCAACAGAGCATTGAAAAGGCTTCTGCCTCCTCCACTGACAGCACTTGCATAGGTGCTCTTTGGTAACTCCTGCACGGAGTTCCTTTTAGGACCTGGTGCACTACAAACTTGAGGGCTCCATTGGGTCATGGATCCTTTGCAGTGAAGAAGACAAAGAGAGGTTTATCTTCGCTTTGGCTGTTACTGAGAAGATTATTGGTCGGAGAGGTTTTGAACTCAGAGAGAAACTTATGCAGAGTGTCCCCCTCTCTGCCACCGTATTTGAGTTGAAGAATGTCGCTTTCATCCAGGTGAAGGGTGAAGGGGGGGAGATGTATCGCGCTTATCATGAGCTAGATCTTGCATGATGATATTTGATGCACTGTCGATGTTTATCTTATTAGACTCTAGATTGACAGGAACAAGATTGATGGGACGGGCATTGGGGGGATGGGACATGGAGAGCTTCAGGAGAAGAAGATAGAGAAACCTTGTCTACGCCGCCATCGCTAGGGATTTCCTCACTAGGGAAGCCATCACTAGAGGAAGCCATTTATTTCAATACCCTTATCTTGAATAGTCTGAATCAAGAAATCGTAGTTCAGTATATCATATGCCTTATCAAAGTCAATCTTAATGAAGCAAACATCCTAACCTGTCTCTTCAGCATATGTACAACCTTCCCATACATTTATAATTTCCTCGAGTAGGTGACTACCCTTGATAGACCCCTTCTGTTTAGGGTGAATCCATTTGTCCATCTTATGCTTGAGTCTAAGGGCTAAGGCCTTATAGCAAAAATCTTATAGCTGCAATTCAACATCGTGAGAGGTCTCCAATTTTTCAACTATGTTCTCAGTCCTTCCTTTGGATTAAGTTTTATCACACTACCATTCAACTGGTTTGGAAGGCTGCCTAGTTCAATGTATTCTTGCCACAGTTTGAGAAGACAAGGCCCAACAGTGTCCTAGAAGATTTTATATAATTCCACAGGAAGTCCATCTTCAATCGGTGTCATGCCTTCAGCCATGGCAAAAGTAGCCTCTTTAAGTTTTGAAGAGAGAGGTCTAGGTCTAGTTAGGATTGATCAAGTCAAGACGCCATTTTATCCCTTGTCCTCTTGCACAACTACCGTGCCTCCACAACCTCTATCTCTGCTCTATCCATGGTACTCTGAAACATTGTATATAGCAAAATGCTCATAGATGAATTTCATATTCTCCTCTTCACAAGAAATCTAGTCCTTGTTGAGAAGAGGGATCTCCTCTTGGGTTTTTTTTTTCATAATAGTCTGAATAATTCCCTTGATGGTCTATCAAATCTACCCGCCCACCAATCTCTAAAATATACTTTGGCATTTTAGTAGTCTAATTTGCTCTTGCTTGTAGATTTTCTTTCTCTTGGCCATTAGTTGAACTTGGGCCAGAGTGTCTGAAGTTCTAGCCCTTTCTCCAATTCCTCTACCTCTTTCTTTAACTTGTCCGTTATTCAAGCTAGCTGCTCTATTTTTCTTGGATAGCTAGAGCAATTTCTGAGTGTTAGTGACAGCATCAACCCAACCTTGTGTAGACGCAGTTCTGATAAAAGAAAAGAATTCCAAATCTGGTGATTTCCTATTGCATAGAAGGTATCTTGAAAAGAGAAAATTTAGCTTTGAACCAAGAATTTCCTGTGTGTCCCAGTCCAAAATCAAGACTCATGTAAACGGGCTTGTGATCTAACAAAGCTAAAGAAGAGAAAGCCCTGAATTGTTTGTCAATAATAAGATCAAGTATGTAGACCCTATCTAGTCTCGCTTCCCTTATGAAAACCCCACATTGTGTGTTAGACCACTTGAATGTGCCAGTCTCACCAATGTCAATAAATTGAAGACTCTCTTTAAGGTCCTCCTAGTAGGAAACTTTCTAACCCCTTAAGACTAAGCCTTTCTTGAGCCATCCATCTTCCCATATTTCCAACATGTTAAAATCTCCTAAAACCACACAGTTACAGCCAAGGTCTTGGAGAGAATGCCAAGTGTATAGCCCCTATAGGAGCATACATAAACGCCATTGTGAAGGCAATTTTGTTATTATTGTAATCAAAATCCATCTGTGATTGACATCTTGTATGAAATTGGATACACTTGCTTGCTTGTTGATAGGAAAGTACACCTAAGGCTATGCCACCCCTGTCCTCTTCATGATTGGAGTAGAACCACGTTCTTCTTTTGTCACTAATTTTCAATTCTATTTTGTAATTTTAAACCAGTTACTTTAACTTCTTGAATTGCTGAAAAGGTAGGAGAGAGAAGATTCTCTTTTAGCCACCTACTTAGTTCCTGACTTCTTGTTAAGTCAGTAAGTCCACACACATTCAGTGTGAGGAAGGAGACTAGTTTACTTACCATTCTTGCTTTTTTGCTTTTAAGCCTTTGGGGGGGGATTTTTAAAGGAATCTCTTGACCTTTAACTTGGGAAATTCTTCTTTTCTTATGAACTATAGCATGAGGCTTGCCTTGGACTAAAAAATCGTTCTATTCCTTTAAGCCTTGACCTAGGAGTTTCTCTTTTGAATCCTTAGCCTCAAAATCACTCATGCTAGCATCTAATTACCTCATAATCAAACTCCTTAGACCAGCCTGGCTTAACTTCATCTTCATCCATAGCATTCTATTGAATCCATTTGTCTGTTTCTTGATCCACCAATGACTCAAAGGCATTGTTCATGGCAAGAGGGACTGTATTTATTGTGACTAAAGGGCCAACATTGGTAGCCTCCAAGCTTTGACTCTCCTTCCCTTTACCTGTTTCTGGAGAATTTGCAACCGGTTCCTGTTTGTTAAGGCCCTTGGCCTCCTTTGGCACCCATTTGGGTTTGGCAGGTTGGTGTACTTTTCCTCAGTTGGTTTATTCATGTTTCTTCTTAGTGGACAATTTTCACACTGTGAGAGGAGAGACCACATAAAAAGTAGGAGTTGGGTAGATTTTTATACGCAAGAGGCTGCTCCATGAAGATACCCCCATTTCTAGTAATAATGACCAAAGTATCAGGTAGGTCTTCCGCTACATCAAGTTTCACACACACCTGGGGATGACTCTTGGGCTTTATGAACTATTCCTTTTCTACCCCAATTACTTGCCCCAAGCTTCTACATAGGGTGGGAGCTTGATTTACCAATGAAAATCGAAGGTGTGGAAGTTCAACCCATATTGGGATGTAAGTGGATCTAGGATTTTCTAGGTTGAAGTCTTGAGACCAATACTCAAGATACAATGGTTGGTTTCTAATAATCCATAGGCTATGGTGAAGGGCATCGAAATCCATTTCTTTTTTTTCAAAAAGAAAGAAGTAGAAACATTTCCTTAGGAATCTGACACTAGTTACAACCAATCCCTTACGTATCTAGTTAGTCCTAAGCCAATTTTCTAGGAAGGCTGCAGGAGGTCTAGGACCTAGGAGGAATTTTATCAGTGCCTATGTAGACAACAAGTGAATGGATTTATCTAATTTGTCTTTTGTCAAGAAAAGCGACTACCTTACCTTTTGCAAATGTGCTTTCTTTATCCAAAGCATCTTTGCTCTCATGTTGAAATTTTCATGTATCTGTTGGTGGTTGATGGCGATCCAAAAAGTCGAGGGAGCCTCTTGGATTGGTTTTGTTGCTAGTGGCATTTACTCGTCATCCTGTGGAGGCTCTAGAGTACTAGTCCTCTCTACTTGGCAATTTGCTTCTTGTTCTAGCAGGGGATTCCTTTGGTATTATTGGTAGCAGAGCCAAGGGCTTGCTCCATTTTTTCTTCTTGCAAGATTTCATGTTTTGTTTTGGCTTAAGTTTAATATTCTTTTCAGTTCCTCTCTTGTCAGTGCATCTTTCTACATGCTCTGGCTTGTCGTTTCTTGGGTGCTCTTCAAAGGTACCTATTCCAAAGACGGAGAAGCGGAAGTCTGAGAAGTTTCTTCCAAACCTTGAGCTTCCACTGGTAGAGCTTGGATAACCTCATCCAAAAGGAGGGGTAAAGAAGCCTCCTTTGAACTCTTGTACCGTGCTCGAGATGGCTAGCCAAGTCGCTACTGCACTATCTTAAGAAGTGAAACTCGACAAAATATATCAAGCCTTGTTGGATGTAGGATATAGTGCCACAGAATCAAAAGAGGAAATGGAATGTCTAAGGTAAGAGGAGCTTGAGAAATGTGAAGAACGAAAGAATGCAAACTAGAGTGTCTTTCCTATATGTAAATCCTATTTTAAAATAAAGAAATATTTTTTGCTTTCTTAACTATATGTATGAATATTTTTGAAATCATTTATTTTAAGATGTATGAATATTTTTGAAAGCACATAATTTGAAAAGGGAGAAATATATCAAATCAATGATTTAACAACCTTCTAAATTTTTACATTTTCAAATTTTAGTCAACTTTTCAAACTTGGCACCCTTGGCACCCATCTTCTAAAAAGTTTTTTGCAAAAGCTAAATAGACCTTTGGTTAGAACTAAGATGAATCTCTTCGACCAGTAGCCCACAAATAGGGGACCACGATGTTCCTAAAATTAAAATCATCAATTAGTTCACAAACGGGGGGGGGGGGGGGAGGCGGAGGAGGGCGAATTGATAGTGGGGAGGGGATTAATTTGTGTGGTCGAGAAGCTTCCGCCAAAAGCTTCTCGCAAGCTTCTATGAAAAGCTTCCTGTAACCTGCCTATAAAGGTACCCGAGGCCCGACAGATGAGGGAGGAGAGTAGGGCCGTAGAGCGGATCGAGGTGAGGGGAGGAAGCAAAGCAAGGCGAGGCGAGGGAGTCGAAGTAGGGAGCAATTTAGGGAGCGAATTAAGTACAAGGTGAGGTTAATAAGCTTAGGTTAATAAAATAAAAGTGCGCCCTCACCCCTCAAAACAAATCTCTTGATGAGTGAGAATAACTTGAAATTTAGCTTCTATGAACAAAAGGCATGCTCACAATAGTTAAAAATTCACAAGAAAAAACATGCTGCTTGAAGAAGTATTGATAATCCAATTAAAAGAATTAAGAATGGAGCGCAGAACATTTATTTTCCTTGGTGGTTCTTCAAGAGGTGGATAACCATAGAACCCTATTACAAAGTCTCTATCACAAAAACTTGGCAAGTGTAGGCAAAAGACTTCTAGGACATTTATAAGATCTAATCTTTTGTTTCAAAGATTGACAAATCTGTTGGATGGGTTAACATACATTACTCCACTTGCTGTAAGCAGGGGGTATTGCATAATGGAGAAGCTACTTCAAGTTAAATGGCTACGGTTTGTGTTCGACTGGAGCTCCAAATACAGCATGGTGGCGTGCAATATAGAATGACAACTCTAGGAACTTGGAGACTCTTGCTTAGTGCTGCAAAAGAAACCCCAATGTTGCAGAGTGTTCCAAAAGGAACACAGTCCTCCCCTTAAATTGAATGAAGTCCCTATGCACACATTACTTTACTGCGATAAGGTTGGTTCAGCATTCAAGGCCATTTTTTAGAAAAGCTCTCTAAACTCTTTAATGAGAAAACATATTTAAACCCAAGTCAACATTATTTATTAGTTACCATCAGCCCAATAATTCAATCTGGAATATCACAAAGGATGTTGACCTGCACACTACTACTTTGATCTTAGAATTACGGAGTCTTTACATGGAAATGTCATAGAGTATGATCTAGTTTACAAAAATCAATACATTCACTGAATGAAACTGATAGCTTCTTCAATAGGATATATGGATGAAACATGGTCTTAGATAAGATATTCTTTAGAATGGTACAGGTCTTGCATAACTCTTCGACCTGATTTTTGTTGTAGTCAGCAACAACTTTATGGCAGTAAATGTCATTTTGCTACCAGAAGATAGTTTTAAATGTCTTCTTGTCAGCATCATTTTCCATCAGTAAAGCATCTATTTACACATGCATGCAGTCACACACAGGCACATGAGATAAGTCAAGCTTTCCTTCATCCAGTAGCTTCCCTCCACTCGTTTGTCCTTTAAAACGTGAATTACAAGTACGGGTTTCAATCTCCACACAAACATGCACACACATGCATGCAGTCACACACAGGCACGTGAGATAAGAAAAGCTTAGCTTATCCAACCTTATTCATGCTAAATAGCAGCTTCCCTCCACTAACTCATCCTTTAAAAAGTGAACTTACCAGTACGAGTCTCAACCACTCTTATATGTTCCAAGAGCAGATCCAACAGTAGCTCCTGAGATTATTAGAACGGATTTTGTACGTCTACCATGAACAGACAATAAAGCAAGAAAATTCCACATGGTGGCTTTGAAAAACTATAATGATGCTAATGAGAAGTTGGGGCTAGTAACATACATAAAACCAGCGTTCACACCAACCTGGCACTCTTAATATATTTTATTGCCAAGAACTTCATAGGTATCAACAATGGTTCTTCTTTATGAGACAGCACCTCTGATGCTCTGTAAATGTCTACTAAATCCTCATCCAAACTTCAAATTTGAGCCAGTCTCTCAGTTCAGAAGGGTTCAAATGACCAATGCTCATCTGGATTGGCATAGAAATGCATACTACTTTCATTTCTCAGTTTATACTCTCCTTGCAACCTCTACCTCAATTACTATCAGGAGACATTATGTCCTCGCAAATACGCACGATCCCTCAAGGTCATGTACTTACAGGCACAATCTTATGTGCAAGACAACCACCGGGACAAATGGCCAGCAAGTTAAAATACCAGGTGAACATTAAGCAAAAAAAGAATCACTAACATCCCCTAATCAGAGACCATATTGGGTGCCATAAGAATAGGATATACATGTTTCGAATTCTCTCTGAAGTGCATGGCAGTTATTTATTGCTAGCATTATCACTGCAATGGTGGATGCCTTTGGCACAGCATGTATGCACAAGAATTGTAGAAGTTGTTCCAGGGCAGTTACCATTTATAGCACACCTCATCAATTCCAATGGATTAGATGTGGAAGCACGTAACTTCACGCACTGACTAGCCAAGTCATAAGACACATTGTGACTCTTTAACACAGGGAGGGCCTGAACAATTTTCCTGAGCAATAAGAAGAAAAAGGCCCACCATTTCAACTCATCGAAACAACTTCAATGGCTGTACTTGGAGACGGGGTTTGAGGATGAGGTGAACTAACATCACTTATCCCAAATTCACTGGAGTTGAGCTTTACAACATCATCCCACAATGTGTTAGTAGCTTTGTTGGGTCAAGATCCACATCTGTTGCTATAACGTCAAATTTGAAAGCCCACATAAACATGCTATATCACCGAAAGCATAGATTGGTTTTAACAAAAAATAAAAGCAGGATACAATCACTTCTCCACATGTCAGTGATGCCAACACCCACGTCAGAAAGGAGCCAGTAGTCGAGATTGGCCTGCAACAGTAAACATCAACACCGTCAACTGAGGCATACTTTATTTTTAATTTTTTAAATCCCAACATCAAGATATGAGCTCTTACATTTATATCGGATGGGGCAATCTTCATAATGCCAGCCACGAAGTCCTGAGGACTAGCAGCTTCAGTGCCTAATGATAGTCCCCCATGGCTTGTCTCTGTCATGTGCTCAGCTTCTTGAAGCACTGGGGTAGAGCTATTCACTGGAGAGGGGTGAGCTATCGTGTGGACCATCTCCATTGGCACTCCTGTGTCATTCATCTGCTCAAATTTTCCTTCATAGCGACTGCCATAAGATAGAAAGACCACCCAAAACAAAAAACTATATCAATATATTTGAATACCATGTATATATTAACGTCTTCAACGCCAGTAAGTATTGTTACCCAACTACCTCCTTTGGCATCTTTGTACCATTTACCTCCTACTTCTGTTCATTGTGACTGGCATAGGCAGAATTGTGAAACTGAACTAGCAACAAATTTTGAAAGCAGAAATCTCCTAGTTCGCATTTTAGAACGCTCAAAAAAACAAATGAATAACAAAATTAACAATGTCAAGTCTAAAAGAAAGGGAAAACAGCAACTGCCTATGTGGCTTCTCCTAGACACCCACATGATGCACCCTCCTGCTGCTTCTGTACCTTTTTCTTGCTGCTTTTCACCTTGGCCTTCTCTTCCCCATCTGGGGCAACAAATTCCTTTAGGAGATGGTAACAATAGTGATAAGATCAATTAATTTTACATTTTTACTTCTTTCTCTCGTCCTCTTGTTGCAGTCACATCATTCTAGGAAACAGTGACACTAGTTCAAGCTAAAAACCTGAATCCTCCTCCCACCTCCTTTTGCAGCACAGCACAGACAATGGACAAAAGGACCAGCTTATTGGTGAGTTTTTATGAGCACACACACATACAGCAAACCCAAAACCTACTTCATTCATGATTGAAAGTTGCAAAGACAGATAGTAGAATATACCTGACAAGATAGACATCAATAGGCCCTCTTGTACTTCGCAAGAGTATCTGGTAATGTCGTTGTGGGTACTCCACAGCCTGCAATGATGTGAGAGTGTAACCATTGAATTATGCATTAGCAGGCAAAAGACCCTTCCAATGCACAATCTGTTCATCACAAAAGAGGCTTTAAACATGAGCATACCCAGACAAAAGTTTCAACAAAACTATGGCATACCTCATCTGGATCAGGGACTTCCAGCGTAGTCCCCTGTGGAGCCTTCACAGCTATCAAAGTCTCGTTCTGAACTATAAAACAGCATGATTAGCATAGCAGCATTTGGTTGACACACTTGCATAACACCCTAATGCATTCTTCTTTTGAGCTGCTACGAAAAGAAAATCATAAGTATATTACATAGGAACCCTTTTTCTTATAGACCATATCAATCTCAGAGACTTGATGCAGCAAGTGTGTCCTAGGATTTTGATTTAGTCACCTGAAAACAAGGTAAATTTTTAATGTCTTCCTCGGTGACATAAAGCCATCTGCTGGGTGAATCCAAAAGTCAAGTACAAACTTTACTGGACCAAAAAATGGTAGATATTTTCATATAGTTACGACTCCAGAAAAAGGAAAGACAATAGGCCTGGAGGATACTGTTTGCTGGTTTCTTCTTCACTCAAATTTTTTAACCTCTCCCGCATTCTTCTGTGGCGGCATCCCCAGGTGTTAGAGCAGTACTACAAAAGACAATGGAGGAAATAGAAGTACAACCTTAATGAGTGAACTCGTGATGCCAAAAGCAACATATCTCACCCTATGCAATTATCCAACCTTGTTTCTTCCATACATAAATCTTCCACTTCTGCCTGCAACCATGAATTGAAAGGAACCATTTTGGAAAGGTTCTATCAGAATTACACCCCATAAAATTTGCGTACCATTACAACCTAGGGGTATTCCCAGATAATTTACACCAAGACATTGGAAGGATATTCCACTGAGCATGAGCATGTGCACGATAATTTCCAGAGCATTGCAGTTTTCCCCAGTGGAATATTTTGTCTGGGCTCTGCCTCAAAACTTTAATTGACGGAAAACTTTGTGTTGCTTTTATGTTATAGAGCTAGAAACCTATTCATTACCAAGAGCCCCCAGCTGAAGTTAAGCAAGAAAGTTGTTTGCATGACACTGGCAAACATTCCTTATTGAAATCATGGGTCAAAACAACTTAAAATCCCTCATGACACAAAAAGGTGAAAAAGCCTCACCTGCAGCAAAGCTGCTTCATCCATAGCGTCTCCTGGTTTTGACGCACCCAAGCCTCTGTATGGGAGTGAAGTAAAGCATACATTATATCTCTAAGACCTCAATGTGAACCATGCAAGAAGGCAAACACACTTATTTTGACAATTGATAAAACACAGCAAGAGGAACCAAGACTACAAGGAGCAAGGACATTACTTCCAGTGAATCCTGTTCTTCAATCTTTTCTCAATCAATCCGATTCCTTCAAGAACATTTGTAATATCATAAATTCTACGCTTCTGCACCTGACATAGCAAGGTTGAAAATTGAGGGTTTTATCTTCAGGGGCAATAAACAAAAAATGGACATGGCAAAGAATGCCATCTCAAAAAGTATATCGGAGCAACAGTACAATCCTACATGCAGGGTGTCAGCAGCTTTGTTCAAATCAAGAACTCCATCTTCTGCTTGCTTGAGTAAGTTTATAAACTTTTTGGTCAGCAAACCTGATGAAAAGAATCATCTCAGGCACATGCAAAGATCACGAAGAAAAACACATTAAAAACTGAAGCCTTTCAGTTTAGAGTATTTGCATGTGCAAAGTCCAGAACAATGTTAAAGCTATAATTACCAAGAGAGCTGTCATAGCGACATGTGCTAGCAGTAGGTGCATGTATAGAAGGTGATCCTGTACATAAAACATATAGTGGTAAATATCAGTGTCCTGATTATCAAATAAAGGTTAATGAACGGATGCAATGTGGTTCAACTTTGAAGTCATCAGAATCAAGCTCCTGAGGCTGAACCTCACCTCTTTTTGACTCAGGCGTGTGGGGTGCAGTTCTCATGTGCCTTGAAAACTTTGGACCACATATGCTTTGCCCCCCTGGCCCTGAGCCAGGGGTGGTCAGTGGACTAATACCTGCCTTGGCAAACCCTTGACCTAATGGCCACTGATAAGGTTCCATCTTATGATCTTCATCCATCTTCAGTAATTTTAACTGCATGCATGTGAAAATTTGTCAGGCAAATCGCCATAGAAACTCCACAATTAATCTTTACTCCGTAAAGTCTAGAAATTTTGGTGACCGAAATTGATCAAGCAGGTAAAAAACAACGAGATATTCATTACCCTGCTTGTTAGCATCAGAAGCATCAATCTGCTATCAGATGAACAAAAACTATGGCCCTGAACCACTCAAAAATGATCCATGCATGCGCATTTCTATTTCCTCTCATTAAGTAACATTTTTTGTGCACATGCTTTACTGATAGAGTGAGTTCTTTTTACAAGACTTCACAAACTGACCGGTCATCTACTTCAGCAAAGCATATGCATAAATCATCATCAGCATTACATCCTCTTTGCTATGATGGTGGCACCTTACATGTATGGCAGCACAACTGACACTTTTAAACACTCAGCCAATCACCGTAGGTATCAAGATGCTACAAGCTATTGCATTCGGTTTATCCAATGCACTGGAAATTACAAGTCTATCAACTATTCGTAGACTTTTCAGTCTACTGAGCGTGTCTCCCTCTACCTGATCATAGATTCACCTTCATATTGACCTTTGGGGCAAACTTTGGTCTGTTTGGCAATGATACTTGACCTAACAAGAACAGAGCGAATCGCATATGATACCTTGTACGTTGAGTGATCTACAAAACCACTTATCCTTTTGAATGTTTAACCTAGCTAATCAAATAAGTACCTAATCACACATATCCACCTGAGATAGATCAGGTTGAGATCTGCCTGTTTGTGGAAATTTGAAGTTAATATGAGTTTTCAGCCCAAATTATGAGCCTAGAAAGCCTAGGTGTTCTAGGCCTTGTTTGATTATTCATATGCATAGGTAGGAGTTGTCTTTTTTTTTCCTTTTTTTTGGTTTTGGGGGGGGGGGGGGGGGGGGAAGGGAGGGGGTGGTGTGGGGGGGCGGGGGGTTGCACAGGTGTAATCTAGGCAGAACACCTGCATTGGGTTCTAAAATTGTCCCTAAAGCATTGGTGGAATACCTGCATTAGGTTGGCTTAATTCAATCACAAATTAATTCTAACTAGTTAATTGAAGTGTAACATGCGGGGACTAGCTGTGCAGAAATTAGATGAACATAAAGGAAAAACTCAAGCATGAAAGACACCAGAGATCTACCTAACTATAGTGCACTGCTTTATTTATAAATGATTGCCAAATTGGCATACAAAGCTGCGCTGAGACCACTCCCCTGACTGTGACATGCAGGACATGGAGCTATGCTGCAGAAATAGGACACCCAAACCTCGCCCATAGGATGGCTGAAAGGGGCTGCTGGAGGCTGCGGCTGAGTGCTGAAATGAGGGGCAAAGCCCTCTTTATATAGGGGCTGGAAGGGCCTCTTTTGGCCGACCCAACCAGCCCCAAATGGCTGACCAGCCAGTCAGCTGGTTGGCTGGTCGGACTGTTTGATCTGCCCTAGGGGCCAACCTGGAGGGGGTTGAGGCTTCCTATAAAAGGAAGCCTCCAGGCTCCCCTAGCCCACTTGCTACACCTGGTGCTGCCCTTTGGGAGCTCCAAAACTTGCCAAATATGCTGCTATTTGCTGACCAGGCAGCCAATTGTCACTGCAACCTAGGCTTGACCTTTGGTGCATGTGACACTCCCCTCTTTTGAACTTGTTGCTAGGTGGATACCTCGCAACGCTTTGCGCTGGCAACCCGACCTACTCTGCCGTGGCTCATGACTCTGTGAATTGGAATTGGACCCCCCGTAGCTCATGCCTAACTCGTCCCTAGACTAGGGCTCACAATGGGGTCACAGCATACAACAAATGGGTCAAACTGTGTCACAATGCTTCCTCGTGTAGGGGTGCATGTGGCATTCCCTCTTGCTTAACTTCTGAATGATGGTAGCTACTGAGGGATTGAGTGAATCTGCTAAATGAATGTGATCATGATCACCACCAACTGCAGCTCGAAACTTGACTACCCTCCCAAAGCACTGGGGAATAACAATCTGGCACTGGGATTAATCACATACCGCTCCAAGAGGCTGAGGAGCTACTGCTCTGTTATGATAATACAGCGGCTCAAAAAAAACTCCTCAAAACCGGTCCTGTAGCAAAGACTAGAAGCCGACCTTCCCACCACACTACTACTCCAAACTCCTTGATCCATGGGTGGTATGGCACTCGGATAGGCTTCTGGAAATATGAGCTGCATGCTGTCGCCGTGATCTGATGAGGACTGATTGGGCTGCTGATGCGGAGGCACAACACACTGGACAACTAATGGCATGAAACTGGCTACCAATTGTTGGCATGCACCCTCCCCACTACGGAAGATCCACCCACAGAAATGCTTGTGCTACTCCATGAACTGTTTGGGGATGACAAAGCCATTGAGGCTAGGCAACCAAAACTGAAAACCTGGAAACTCCAGAATACTCACATGCACTCCTAGACACTGTGGTACCGTTGTTTGCATGACTGTGGTGAGGGAAAGCTGGAATGCCCCTGCCTCCTCTACTTGGGTGATAACTACTGAGGGTAAACACTCTGCCACCCTCCTAGAGTCTGGAACTGTGTATGTGAATGTCTCTCGAAGAACCTGAGTGATGTCGGGGGCTGGTGAAATTATAGCTGACTCTCTGAGAAACTCCGCAAGAGTGGAATTGTGGATGTCTCCCCAAGGAGCCGAGGGGCGATTGGCACTACAAAGCACCCCTCCAAGGAGTAGACTGTACTGCTCCCCGAAGGAACAGAGGAGCTGCTAGGCAATGAATCTCCTGAATGGGATGCTACCTGAAAGGCCGGTGAGATGCCTAGGACTATAGAGAACACCACGATTATAATGATTGACTGATATGTCTCTCAAAGGAACTAAGAGATAGATGGCATAGTTTCTTCCTGAACTGAACCTATCCCCCAGAAGGACTAAGACTGATGAGCACGCCTCTGATGAATCAATCGAACTACTGTCATCACCAAGGGAACTGCCAGTGTAGACACTGGTCACTGCTACTGCAGGTGGCTCGGGATTTGATGAAGAGGGAGCTATATGACTAGCCTCCCAAAGTGAAGGACACGATAATGGGAATGCGTCGTCAATCTCTCTGCTGATTGATATTGCAACTCTTGCCTCCCTAAAGAACTGAGGAAAGGGAGCTTCGGAGGGAACTCAATGACGGACTGCCGAGGAATCATCAAACTCTGTCTCGCTGATAGCTACACCTACTACTGCAGCTATGAGGGTATTCCCTCCTGCTAGGCCTGACAATAATCTGGCAAACTCTTGAGACGCTCTCTCCACTTGAGCCTCATGATCAATGGGACTGGAAAATGAACCCACTAGTCTTGAACACTCCTAATGAGAAGATGAAATGTGAGTCATGCTTGATGTGACCAACTAAGCTCTGAGGGTGGAAGCCCATAGAAAATGATCGTAGCTAATGAAGAGGCTTGATAGGTGGAAGACCCATCACACCTATCTACAGCATCTAGAGTGTCCCCTTGGGTGGAAGCGCCAACAGAACTAATTATGGGGAATAGACAACACCCTCGGGTCGTGGACCCATCTATGGCAATTGCTGATGGGTCTGAGATGTCTCCAAGGTGGAAGACCCATCACTCATCGCTGTCAAAACCATCTTCTCCTCCGCTAAAGCTGATCCAGTTGACTAAGCCCCCGAGGTGGAAGACCCAGAGGAACCAACTGGACATGATAAAGCTGCAAGACGAGTAAAAGACCCATTCACATACTGCACAAACTGAATGATCCCCTCAGATGGGAACCCCAAGAGAATAAGTTGCTGAAGCTGGATGATCCCCATGGGTGGTAGACCCTAGAGGCTCATCATTTGGACGTGCTGACTAAGTAGAGCTGGCCCCAAGGATGGAAGAGCCCTAAGAACTGGCTGTGGAGGTGGTTGCAATAACCCCATGGGTGGAACACCTTAAGGAACTGCATGTAGCTACTGTGGAAACTAAATGGTCCCCCGGGCTGATAGACCCAAGGGAAGCCACTGTATAAGCTGATGTAGAATAGTCCGTTGAACTGTGCTCGAAGATGAAAGACTCCTGGGCAGATAGAGGATGGCTTGTTGATAAGGAACTGCTTGTGGTGGGTACTGCAAAAGAATAGTCCACCATATTATGCTCTAGGGTGGAAGACCCTTGAGCGGATGATGGACTCACACTAACTACGGATGGGGAAGTTGTAAAAGTAGATGCTCTCGGTCTCGTCTACGCTGGACCTCGTATGTTGTCAAGTCAACACGACGTCTGGATCAATGCACGGCTGCCTCAAGGCATCCCTATTCCAATAGAAACCGGAACGATGCATAGTCAAGGAAGGGAGGGAGAGGATAATGGAGTATGGTACTACCACTACTCCCAGGTAGGGGCAAAATTACAAAATTTCCCAAGCATGCTTCTCCTCTGCTTTGCTACCAGCACTCCCTTCAAACTACTTCAGATCAAAAGGAACCATACTGCTCCGATACCAATGTAACATGCGAGGACTAGCTGTGCAAAAATTAGATGAACATACAAGGAAGAACTCAAGCATGAAAGACACCAGAGATCTACAGGAAAAACTAAGCAACTCCTCCTTGATCTAGTTGGAACTGTGTATCTTGATGGTACTAACTGAAATGAGTGTATTTGGGGCAGATTTGTGCCAAACTATACGCTAAATATGGACTACTGCCGCAAGCTGATACAGTGTACACTACTTTATTTCTACATGATTGCCAAATCAGCATACAAAACTACGCTGAGACCACTCCCCTAACTACGACATGCAGGAGATGGAGCTATGCTGTGGAAAAAAAACACCCAAATCTCACCCATAGGATGGTTGAAAGGGGCAGCTCGAGGCTGGGATTGAGTGCTAATGAGCGGCAAATCCCTCTTTCTATAGGGGCTGAAAGGGCCTCTTTTGGCCGACCCAACCAGCCCTAATTGGCCGACCAGCCAAAAGGGTTGGCTGGGCTGGTCGGACTGTTTGATCAGCCTTAGGGGCCAACCTGGAGGGGGTTGAGGCTGCCTATAAAAGGCACCGTCCCCCAGCCCACTTACTATACCTGGTGCTGCCCTTTGGGATCCCCCAAACTTGCCAAATATGCAGTGATTTGCTCACCAGGAAGCCAATTGTCACTGTGACCTGGGCTTAACCCTAGAGCATGTGGCATTCCCCTCTTCTGAACTTGTTGCTAGGTGGATACCTCGCAATGCTTTGCCCTGGCGACCCGAACTACTCCGCCGTGGCTTGTGACTTTGGGAATTGGGAATGGACCCCCGTAGCTCATGCCTAACTCGTCCCTAGACAAGGGCTCACAACAGGGTCACAGCATACGAAAAATGGGTCAGACTGTGTGTCACAATGGTCCCTAGTGTAGGGGTGCATATGACATGAGGTTTTGTTAAACATGTTTTAGCTTTTTAGGTTTTTTATTTATTCAAAGCTTTGGACTTTGTAACTATATGCTTTCTACTTTCTAATTGTGTGTGGATTTTTAGCTTAGTCTATTTCCTTTCTCCCAAGAGTCTTCTTGCACAACGACGACTTTGCTAGAGCCATCTAATCACTCCCACCAGCCCATCTTGCTTCTATCAGTCTCATAAAGCCTTCTAGGCCCTTCTAGATGCCCCAGATCCTTTCTTCTCTACCTATTATTAGAGCCTGTTTGTGCACCTCTCACATGCATCTAGAGCCCCAAATCATCAATGTCCAGTTGTTGTCAGTGTGCTTCTAGAACAGCAATTTGAATTCCAGACAGTTGGAATCCAACTCTCACTGCTTTGCTGAACCCAGAATTGGAGTATCTGGCACCTATTTCCAAACTCCTGTCACAATTTCAAAATCTTCGGGAAGCCAACAAGGGTCTTTCTTGCGACGACTTTGGCTCAGCCATATAGCTTTGACTCAAGTCTTGCATCCTTGGCTGCTACAAAATCATAGGCAACAAAAGCTGACAATTTACAGTTTTGAGGGCACAAAACATATATTGAGCTCACTTTTGCAATTCTCAGGGCACCGGGCAAAGATTGGTTTGACGTTTGTGAACAGGGTTGGCTCCAGGAAAATTGTGACTTGCTCTAGGGACTCTCTAGCAGTTACAATATTATAAGGGATCGCCTGGGACAATACTCTTGCTGCGATTTGAAAGTGGGCTGAGTTTTGATTGACATATTTCTACATCAGATCGTTGGATAGTGGTGCTTTTGACAGTGAACATTGTTGTTTGCAACTTTTTGTGGGCAACATTGAACGGATTGCCCTATGTTAGCCTGTAATTGCTGAGTCATTATTTTTTCGTTAAGGCATCTTCTAATACTGTGATTCTACCGAACACTGTAGGGACCATAGGGCACGACACCTGCTATGTCACACAAACTCCCAACTCAACACGATCCACCCGTGAAGCTCGTCTACCGGTCTTCCCTCATGGACCCATCCAGCATAGCAGCTCTCATGCGAGCATTTAGGGAGCAAGATCGCCTTCTTGAGCAGGATCGGCACCTCCAGCTCTTGCATGAGCAGGATACAAAGACAAAGGAGGATTTGTTGGAACAGAAACGCCTTGAGACGGCCACGCATCAGGCCAAACGTTGTGCCAACATCGGGCCAAATGTTGTGCCAACTTGGCAACATTAGGTACTGTGAAGGCGAGACCGAGAGAGATGCTTTTATAACATCAGCAATTTCTCGCAGCCTGCTCACAGTTCCTCTCCCGATCAGCAGCTACTAGTGTGAGTCCATCATCCGCTCAGGGATCTTCCACCTAGAGCACACTGTAGTGGACTATCCTTCTGCGATACCCATAGACAATTCTTCATCTACTCAAGAATCTTCCATCTCAGAGCACAGTTCAGTGGACTATTCTGCAACAGTTCAGACATTGGGGACCATTTAGTTTCCACATTAGTTGTCATGCAGTTCCTCAGGCACCTCCACCCATAGGGTTCTTCAACCATTTCCACAGCCAACTCTCAAGGGTCTTCCATCCTTGGGGCCAACTCCACTCAATTGACAAGCCAAAATGATGAGTCTCTTGGGTCTACCACCCATAGGGATCATCTAGTTTCAACAGCCTATTCTATTGGAGTTCCACTAGAGGGGATCATTCAGTCAATACAATTAGTTCGGATGGGTTTTCTGCTCGTCCAGCAACTTCCGGTGGGTCTTCCACGCAAGGAGCTCAGTCAGCTAGATCAGATTTATCAGGGGAGCGTACATTTTTCACAGTCTTGTGTGATGGGTCTTCCATCCTCAGAGACATCTTAGACCATTCAGCAGTTGCAGTAAATGAACCTCTTGGGTCCACCACCCCTGAGGGGGTTGCCTAGTTCCCACAGTGAGTTCTCTTGGGGCTTCCACCAAGGGGAATACCCTAGACTCAGCAGATGGGTGTAATGGGTCTTCCACCCATCATGCCTCTTCATCAGCTGTAGTCATTCCTATGGGTCTTCCTCCCTTGGAGGTCAATTGGCCACATTGGCTTTCGTCGAGATGCCTCACCTTTCACTATCTCATCAAGAGTGTTCAAGACTAGTGGGCTCAGTTTCCAGCCTTGACGCTTAGCAGGAGGGGGCGTCTCAACAATCTGCCAGACCAGTTTCAGGCCTAGCTGGAGGAAGTACCCTCGCAGCTTGAGTAGCAGGTGTAGCTATCCGCAGTATCGAGATTGACGATTTCTCAGGAGTCATTGTTCTTCATCTTTTAGACGAGTATCCATTCCTTCCATCTCTCCGTTCTTTGGAGATGCAGCCTCTCAGTTCTTTGGAGATGTTGCTACTTCATTCAAGGTATACTCAGTCGTCCCATACGTCTCAATCCTTTAAAGCAACATCCCACTTAGTAGATTCAGTAGAGGGGTGCTCAGCAGCTCTTCCATTCCTACGGGCAACATTCTCTTAAGTCATAGAGGAATGCTTATCAGTCCCCGCCATCTCAGTCCCATTGGGACACAGCCACAATTTCAGCAACTCTCGACATCACTGAAGTTCTTCGGGAGACATTTACATCCACAGTTCCAAGTTCCAAGAGGGTGACACAGCTCTTACCCTCGAGCAATTATCACTCCAGCAAAGGAGGAAAGTGTATACCAACTTTCTCTCACATATGTCATGCAGACAGCAATACCTCAACTTCCAAGAGTGCATGTGAATATTCTGAAGTTTCTTGGCTTTCAAGTTTGAATTTTGGTTGTCTAGCCTCAGTGGCTTCGCCATCACCTCAGCAGTTCCAGGAGTATCACCAGCAAGTCTCTGTGGGTGGTTCTTCCGCAAGGGTGAGGGTGCATGCCAGTAGTTGGTAGCTAGTTTTCATGCCATTAGCCTCCCGAAGTGTAGTGCCTCCGTATGGGCAACCCAATCAGTCCTCAGGAGTTCACGAGGACAACATGCAATTCATATTTTCAGGTGCCTATCTGAGTGCCATACCACCCTAGATCAGGATTTCGCAGTAATCGCATGGTGGGATAACTGGCCACAGCAATTTGACTTCCAATCTTCGTGGCAGTACCAGTTCTCAAGAGTTTTTATTGAGCTGACATGCTCTCATAGCAGAGGACTCGTTGCTCCGCCATTTCGAGCAGTGTCAGATCAGTCCCATTGCCAAACTATTATTCACCATTTCTTTCGGAGGACAGTCAAGTTTTGAGCAACAGTTGGTGGTCATCATAATCAATTTCACTTGGTGAATTCACTCAATCCCTTAGCAGCTATCATCATCTTGAATTTAAGTAGGAGGGAATGTCACATGCACCCCTGCACTAGGGTGCATTGTGATACATAGTCTCACCCAAGATCTTTTGTCATATGCCGCGACCCCTTGGTGAGCCCTATTCCAAGGGCGAGTCAGACACAAGCTACGTGGGTCCATTCCTATTCTCTAAAGTCATAGGCCACAAAGGAGCAGTTCAGGCCGCCAAGACAAAACATTGCACGGTATCCACCTAGCAACAAGTTCAGAAGAGGGGATTGTCACATGCACCACAGTCAACCCCTGGTTGCAGTAACAAAACTGGCTGCCTTGTCAGCAAATTGCAGCATCTGTTAACCTATCCATCCAAATGCTAGTAACAAAACTGTTAACCCATAGGTTCTCTTTTGATTTGCAGGTTATAGTGTCAAACTAATGGTCTAAGACTAGCATTTGTCGAGGTCCTTGATGAGGGGTACAAAAGAACTAGGGAGTCCTTGAGCTTTTCTCTATGCACGGAAATGCTAAGCTATGTTTATGTTTATCTTTATGGCAACTGATGAACATAACAATGTGAGTGAGTCCTATAGAGGGGTTACAAAAGAGGCACATTAGGGAAGTGCATAACAGAGGACACTTTTCAAGGTGCCAAGTGAGCTTTCTAGGGTCAAGGGGTCAACACGGAGGGAAGGAAAATACATCTTACACAAGCTACTTATAAGTCAACCTCCTCGTGTGTGTTGAAATTGCCCTTGTGCACTGTTGGGTGATGGAGGCCTACAAAATTGAGTCTTAACAATATTGAGGCTTGCGCCCAGCATTCTCGGCCATATACTTCCCTTTCTTCTTTCCCTCCTTAATCCTTATTCCACCTTTAAAAAACTTGTGTTGGAAGAGTCGCACACTTTTTCTTTGGCAGTGCGTGTTAGGCTCAATAGACATGGTAAAGTAAAACAGGATTTTTTTGAAAACCAGTATGGAAGGATGTGGTTGACTTTGTTGAAAAATGCATATCTCTTCAACAAAATAGAGTGGATAACCTAATTCATTTCCCTTGTAAAGGCTCATCAAGGCACAAGCAAGGATGAAGCCATATGCCAAAGCCAATAAGCTAAAGGAGGAGGAGAGGAGCTCTATCCTTGTCTAAGCATTAGCATGTCTCCTTGAAGAATAGTACTAATGCTCAGGTTGCACACAGACTTTATGGACCATATAGAGTCAAGAGGCAGGTTCGTAAACCTGCCTGAGACTTGGCCCTGGCAATGACCACTACAGTAGTGTATATTTATCTTTTGTATTGAAATAGCAAATAATTATGTCTGTGA
The DNA here is from genome assembly GCF_047967505.1 of Dipteris shenzhenensis. Taxonomy (NCBI): domain Eukaryota; kingdom Viridiplantae; phylum Streptophyta; class Polypodiopsida; order Gleicheniales; family Dipteridaceae; genus Dipteris; species Dipteris shenzhenensis. The sequence continues at coordinate 38,731,049 of NC_141604.1, forward strand.
TCCCCATCATTGTGCATCAACCAATCAGTAGTCCATCAGCTCATTATGCCAGTACTAGCCCATCGGTAAAATATTTGGATTAATTTTACCGCAGCAAGCACTACATGCAGCCCTTGTCGAGCAATTGCACAAGGAGAAGGATCTCTGAAAGCAACAAGCTTACATTCAAAGATGCCCCCAGTATGCTGTCTTTCCTTCCAGCCTGAGGAACTCCTCCCAGTTTTCATGTAATGCTTACTCCTACTTCAACCATCCCATTGATTTGGACTTTCTAATCCTTAGCTGTCATCTGCGTGGTAGTGGTATGATTTCTTGCAGCACAATTGGAATCTGCTTTCTAAGGCATGCACACCCCATTGTACCACCTATAGCTGTGAAAAACTGTAGGACAGCGGCTGCTCCAGCAGATAATTTGGAACGATAAGCATACGTTTTGGGCTCTTTCCCCCACCTAAACTCAGAAAGCTTTTTGCACTGCATGGCATTGGAAATACTCTACCTCTGAGCCATCAAATTAGAAGCTACACAAGGCCCTAAAACGTGCACAGACTTTCAGTTCGTCTCCTAGCCCTTTTTCTCTAATCCTTGACAGAATCCTCGTGTGTCAAGTCAATCAATGGCATATGTATTGATCAAGAATGAAGGGAGATACAAACGTTCCATATCTCTTGTTCAGATCATTTACAAATACATATGGTGGCAAATCACTGTGACAGCATTATCACAAATGCCCCACGCTCTCCATTGAACTTGGCCAGCCTTATTCCTAAATTCCAACCAAGGACCTATAGCATACCAGTAAGACCACAACAGGTGCATACATAATCTGAAAATTTAGAGCAGTTCTCACAGTTGGTTGTGCACAGATAATTGAAGCTGGAGATTGACCCAGCAAAATTTTATAGGCAATTGAACTGTTTGTGTTGCAAATTGCAATACAGTTGCCCGGAAACTACCAATATTTTTGCAAGCTCCATGAAAAGGCATTACAAATGTATTTACTTGGAGGCAAAATCCAGGCACTTTAGTAGTCTGAAGCTAACAATAAACAGATGAGAATTCGTGCAGTATTTAAAGTTTTCTTTAGCTGAAAGACGAATCAAGACACCTTTAGTAGTTCGTAGCAAAATTGAGATACCCTATAGTCCAGTCAAATGATATCTTAAGTAATACTCACTGCGTGCTAGAGCTCTTCTAGAGTTGGAATCAAAATCGAAGTGTCTTAGACGCCAATTGAATGATATCAATTAATATTCACCAAGAAAATTGTGATGAATGCCATCCTCGAAGTAATCACAGGTAAATATTTTTTATATCATAGTCACAGACGTGCAAGTAATAATACTGACTGCTTGTAAAAACACCTATATGAGGGCGTGGACAGCTACCCTTTTATCGTGTCCCTGAAGCACAGCACGGAAAGTTTGCCCTGGCCCCTCAGTATCAAGGCCCCAATGTTATACCCTAGAAATAAAGGCTCTACAGATGTTCGTCATTCGATGATCATATCACTAAGGATAATTTGTAACTCTTACCTGGAAGCAGAAACTAGTAAATGCCCAACACGAGCAGATGCCTGAATGAATTGAAAATCCTCTAACTTTAGTAACATTTTCAAAAACCGTAAACAGTTCGTTCATACAAGCAACGTCTGATTGGCATCACGAATTTAATTGGATTCACTCCAAATACAACATTTGTCTTGAGTGAAATGACTCATCAATAATACTGTCGTGATAATTGAATCGTATCCTTAGCTAATGAAACTGTGTAGCATGGAAATCAGTAAGCTGGCGATCAAGTTGTAAATGTTGACTTTGTTGAACTGTGCCGAAAATGTAAAATTAGGACTCACTGAACCAGACCTTGTACCCAACTCATTCAGGGTGAGGGTAAGGTCTAGTTTGCAAAAAGCTCGAGGGTGAGTAGCAGAAGAACGGACACCAGAATTACGAAGACAAGGAAGTCCCACATACTAACGATGATGTGGTAAGAAAGATCTCAGCATCATGCCGGTTGCCCGCTGCCGCCCCCACTCCGAGGAGCCCAAATGCCTCGCGCAGGGAAACGATACCTCGCGTGGGGTGAGACGAAGCAAAGAGAGTGAGGTCCACTCCGTACGGGCAGGGAACGTCTCAGCAAGTGATGGGTAGAGCCACCATTTTGCACCACAAACTGGGTCATCGGGAGGTGCAACTGGAGGTTCCAATTGAGCCGAAATGCGGCCACATGAGGTGAAGAGAGGGGGAGCTGAGGGCGGATGTGCTAAGGGGAGAGGCGAAACGGAATATATGGGGAGATGGGCAGGGCAATTGGGAAGGGGGAAGGAGAGGGGGGGGGGGGGGGGGCGGGGGGCGGAAGATGGGGGGGAGAGACAAAGTGGGCAGGGGAAGGGGAAGGGGAAGAGGGGGAGGGGAAGGGGAAGGGGAAGCAGGGGAAGGGGAAGGGGAAGGGGGAGAACCCAGAAATGGCAGAGCTGAGAGCAAGCGAAGGAAGAATTGGGGAGCAGAGGAAGAGGCAAGAAAGGATGAGGAAGAAGGTGCTTTGGCTCTGCTGTGTTTGGCAAGCTCGGCTATGGCGGAGCGCTGTTCGTCGCAAGCTCGGCTATGGCGGAGACGAAGCAAACAGAGAGCCAAAAATTCCCGGGCTTCCCCCCGCACCCCCTCCAGGTCAGCTCCTTCGTCACCTCCACCCCTCCACTTGTCGTCCACGTCATCCCTCGCCCCTGTCTCCCCACCCTGTCCCTTCGGGTCCGCCCGCCTTTTCCCTCTCTTATCCCGCCACGTCATCGCCCTCCCTCCACGTGGCCGCCACCTCACCCGACCCCTTTTTCGCTCCTCCATTCTTCGCGTGTTTGAAAGTTTGCGTCTCGCGCCTCTTCTCCGAAAAAAAAAATTTGGACAAAATATTTAAAAATCTATTGCGCTCTCTCTTTTTCTTTTTCTTTTTTTTCGAGATTTGTATTCATTAGGCACCTTTCTTTTTATTTTCTTATTTTTATTTCTTATTCTCTTCCTTTCTTAGTTATCGAGACTCTGTTTCTCCCTCCTCCTCACGCTTCGCTTTCTTAACCCACCGACCCTTCTCACTTCACTCCCCCCGAGGATTGGCATTTCACACACTCTAATAGACCTTTCGTTCTCGACCTATTTAGACTAACATTTCTCTCTTACCTTTACTACTGTTCGATGTCTTTCTTCTTGCTCATTTTTATCTATTCAATGTCTTTCTTCTTGCTCATTTTTTATGTCACTCGAATTACTTGCTCCTCTTTTCATTAAAAAATCCCCTTCAGGTTAATGTTCAAGAAGCATACCCATTGTACTTGCAATAAAAATCTATAATATTCAATCACATGCCATGCAACAGATCAATCGTAGGATGCCTTCCTATCCCGCATTCAACTACTTGCTACATAGGCCTAGGGCGGGTGCCCCTCGCTAGGGGTGGGTGAGTGGGTATGTGGGTTTTTTTTTTTTTTTAGTTCTTCTTTAAACTGAGCTTCTTTTAAGACAAGAGCATCACATAGGTGCCCTCACTTTCTAAATTGAAAAAGTGTTATTTTTAGTTTTATAAAGATTATACAAAGCAATTAGACAATATATTTGAAGCTTTATTGTAGTATAAATCCTACCCTCTAATCAAAACTCAAACAAACAAGGTTGTAGGGAAGTCATTTATCCACGAGAAGATTGGCCTTTCACTTCTACTTTCGTGTGTGTGTGTGTGTGTGTGTGTGTGTGTGTGTGTGTGTGTGTGTGTGTGTGTGTGTGTGTGTGTGTGTGTGATGTCATTTTTAACACATTTCATGAAGATAGGAAATAAAGAGAGCACACATTTACTATTCATTTCAAGGTGCCTTTTCTATGAGTGAGGAACAAAGGAAGAAAGCCTATGAAGTTAACATTTGTCCTATTTTTGAGAAATGATATGGACTCCCAACACATCAAAAAGAGTGACCCAAAAGTTGCATATTGACATTCTCAAAATTGATCTTATGATCAATCTTGCCTTGAGATGCTTCTAGTAGTGCTATATATATGAGCATTGTGATAGCACATCATGACGTCTTTATATGCTTCTTCAAGCCAATGAGGCACATGCATGACTCACACGCAATCAAGTGTTGCATGACGTTTTGGAAGAGGGTAGACAATAAACAATACATTACTATTTTGGCTACATGTGTCACAGCCTTAGCCCATTTCTTAGCCATGTAAAACCTTTAAAACTTTAAATTTTCAAAAGAAAAAAGACGAGTGAGTGATAGACAAACCATTGTATGTGTTATCATCAATTTGATCCTTGTACTCTTTCATGCATATCCATTTGTGAACATGAGGTAGATGGATAGGCAATATTTATTTATGGGCACATTCTATCTTGTTGCAATGAGGACAACAAAGTCCTTGAGGCATGCAAGTGAACCATCATCTGCCTTCGATTTGTTACATAAGACAACAAAGGAAACGTTTGGCAAATGAATCGTAGTCTTTGAAACAAGTAATATATTTTTATTTTTTAATAGAAAATCGTGTAATTATTAAGAAGATATTTTGAAAACTTATCTAGGTAGAATCTTTGACAGAGCATTCAAAAAGAAGCAACTATGTATAGAGCAAATATGAGCATCATTCTCTAAAAATCTTGTCAATTCTCAAGAAACATAAATGCTTGTGGCTAAATATGTCATCCAAAAAGTGGCAATGTTATGATTATGTTGGCTCATTGAAAACAATTCACATGTTTGAAAGATACCCAGATGTCTGAAATTTCTAGATGCTTAAAGTTCACCATATGTATTTACAAAAAGCTTTTGTAGTATGCTATATATAATAAAAGCTATTTCAAAATCCAGCACTTATAGTAGATGCAAAAAGATGACCATAGGCTTTTTGTAATATGCTATATATAATAAAAGCTATTTCAAAATGCAACACATATGGTATATGCAAAATAATTGTCATATTCTATGTTCGCATATCTTCATGAAGGTTTATGCATATTCTCTTATGCATTGTGAAAGTATTTACATTCTCATCTTATATTTATTTGCTACATTTATTTACATGGGAAAGATACTTGTTGTAAGCCCTGCAAAAACAATTCTCAAAATTGACTTTCCTAGCTAGCATAAATACTTTCAATGTACTTCTTAGATTCTTTGTTTTACCAACATATGGTAGAACTTGATGAACTTACAGTAACCATATATCATAGACATGATACTATTACTTCATCCAGCATGAAAGTAGTATAAATGCCAATTCTAATGCATATTAGGCCAACTATTAGTTATTTAAAAACCATAAGTAGTCTTTCTTCACCTACTGCATTAAAGCAATACGAAAAATCAATGGTGATGCTTATTAAGGATTCCATTGGCTATTTAAACATGTAGCCCACAAAAGGGGTAGATGACTCGTCATAAGGAATTAGTAGATAGCCTATCACCATACATATGACATCATTGATATATGACTAACCTGTAACATATCAAGGTATACATGACTTCATGAATATATTGAAAAGCTGACTAACCTCTAGCCGTAACTTTTTTTTAAATTGCACACTAGGCTTTTAATTGCATACTAGGCTTTTAACTATGTAATAGCCATTAAGTGAATCGTACTATCATGTTTTCTAGATGGTTGCAAGTTTGTTAGTTCCAATAGTTGACACACTAGTAGAGTTCATTTTGCTAGATATAACAGTGGTACATGATTTTGAGCCTTTGCCATATATATAGGATTGTTCAACACAATTAAAAACCTTGCGATTGGTGACCTACTTATCATATTGTTTCATATTCTCTTGAGTAAAGGCCCTTCCATTTGGTCATAATATGTTTATGCTCAATGTGCTTCTTATAGGCAAAATGGTATTATGTTTGTTTCAAAGCTTTTTAATGAAGTAAAGATATAACTTCATTTTGACAAATTGGAAACTCTCTCTCTCTCTCTCTCTCTCTCTCTCTCTCTCTCTCTCTCTCTCGCGTTGGACACATGAGTGCTGGAAGGTTTGCCAAAGGCAATATTCTCATTTTCCATATAGTAAGATTGATTCACTAAGCATGCATGTATATAATGATAATTGTCCATGGAATCTAGAGTCATTCCTAATAATGTTAGCACCTCGATCGAAAGAGCTAATGTAGCTCTATTAAGTGACAATAAGTCGTGTTGTGTTCGACCAAAATGGCCTAAAAGGAACATACAACACTTCACATTGACAATTGTGCGACATTTCAAAGCAACAACAAACTTTGACTTGAGTATGAAGGTAGACATTTGGCCAGCCTTATATGATATCCACATATGAAACATGTTGTGGATGAGAAAGTTTTTTCAAGCTAGTCAATATCAATGGAAATTGTGGATAATTTGAAGACATCAAGTCACCAAGTAGATGATCTAGTAGGAGTTAGTGGTCCAAAGAGGTTCTCAGGTGGGAAATAGGAAGGCGGTCAATAGGCCTACTAGGTAGAAGGGGACCTTTGAACTATAAAGTGATTCATTTTAATGAAGTAGGGACATTCCTCATGCTCTATTGCCTATGTGAGTGGTGGCTCTGACCTTTCCATTAATAATGTGTCTTTTACATATTGGTTATGCCCTCGCTTGTAATAACCTCAAACTTCTCCACCCATCTTCATATGGTATCGCCCACACAGACCCTTCCCTCCCATTAGTTTTTCACGTAACTTTGCAACTGAGCACCCAGTAGGAATGTTTGCCAAGGATCTCCTGGAATGCAAGAGAAAGCATCTTTCGACTAAGTATTGTGCATGCACCAATCTCCAGGCACTGAGATATTGAGTTTTGAGGGGTGAGCAGAACTCAGTGTCAACATTTAGCAATCCTACTAGGGATTGTCATGCTAGACTTTGAGTGGATAATTCAGTGGAGGGAGCCAAGAGCATGAAACCATCCAAGCATCAATTTATGGTGACAAGTGACAAAGTACGGCAGTTACTTGGTCATGCACACCATTTTAGAGGATATCTAGGAGTGTCGTCTATTGAGTTTTGAATTATGCACACCTAATTGACGACTAGTGGCTATACTAAGGAGCATTCCCATGCATCCTTATGTATCATCCAGGCATTACAAGATGTCTAATATATGCACTCGAAGTGAAGACAAAGATACGCAGCCAGGAGAGAGGAGCACGCGGCCAAGAGAGAGGAGCACCTGAGTCGTGGACAAAGAGATTGGCATGAACAAGGCTAGAGAACTGCAACAATGAATTCCAAGCTACAGATGGACAATTGTGAGAGTCAAGAGGATGCACCAAAGAGCTAAAGTAGAAGAAGACCTAGCCATGGATAGAAAGTGTTGGCTTCAGACTACTACACCAATACTAGGAGTGAATCGGTTCCATGAAGGCATTCAAATCAACCCAAAGGTTTTGACCATGATTCAACCTTCAGGCATTGGCTAGAAGAACTTGAGCAGTCTTCCACAGAGAGTCTCATTCCTGAAGAATCTAATGAACAAGTCCCAAGATTGAGCCATGTGTATGAGTCTCGGCAAGAAGGACACATGTTTGGAATAGAAGCAAGGCGTGCTTCAGATCGGGAATAGCAAAGAAGACCGGCCCATGAGAGAAAGGTGGAGCAGAAATGGGACCACGGTCAAGGGCATGGATTAGATAGAGAAGCTAGTCAAGGTACATGATGGAGAGCAATACCAGGGCATCAAGCGTCAAGCCCTTCTGCTCCATTGCCAAGATACAGATTATATAGTCCCACGCCACCACATACACAAGGCCAAGCAAAACCGGAACCATGAGGAATAGATCGAGAGGAACGCCATCATGTACACAAGGCCATCATGTATACACAAGGCCACGCAAAAGTAGAACCATGAGGAATAGATAAAGAGGAACACCAAGCACCTATGGAAGGTCGATATGGTCAATCGAAGAATGTGTTCCCACTTCAAGAGCCGTCCATCCTAGGATGACATCATGAACACAAGCACAGGGTCCTATGAGTAGCATGTCATCAACGTAAAGTAAGATGACCAAAAATTCATATGTAGTCATTCATCTCTAGTATGATCAATCCATTTCAGCATTCAAGGCTGAATTACATTTCTCATTTGAGATGAGTGATTTGAGCATGTTGCACTTCTATTTGGGGATATAGTTTCCATAGCTAACACCATTTACCTATCCTAAAGGCCCTTAATCTTAATAATTTATTCCATGCATAAATTTGACCTAAGGCATACCTTTATTTTTCAATAGAGAAATTCAATTGATTTCTTCCATCAAAATGTAGAGATAGCCCAATTGTGCTAAGGTAAAAGAGATCCTAAACTCAAGACATCCTTTACCCACTCATAGCATCTTTCCATTAAGCTACATGAAGATATTATGAAAGAAGTTTGGTAAAAAATATTTAAACCTTCCTCATAAATAGGAGGGCATGCCCCCCCCCTCATAAATAGAGCGATGTCCTCATAAATAGAGGGGAATCCTCATTAATCCTCTCCTCTTTACTTCCCTCCTCCCTTGTTTTTTCCTCCCTCCCCTCCTATATTTTCTACCAATTTATACATTTTTCAATTCTTTTCAATTGGTGTAATCACTCTCTTCTTTACTTCCCCCCTTAGGCCTTTGAGGGTCCTTTTTAGACCTTAGTATTTACACCATTCTTAAGACCCCACTTAAATTAGATTGGATATGAAGAAGGTTATATATGAATATATTTTAAGGATTTTTTAAAATAGGAAAGCTGCATGCACACACACACACACACACACACACACACACACACACACACACACACACACACATGCATGCACACATGCACACACACACATGTATGTATGTTTATGTGTGTGTATGCAGACACGTGCGTGTGTGTGGGTGTGGGTGTGGGTGCGGGTGAGGTGCAAATGCGAGGATGTGAGAGAGTGTATGTGTATGCACATGCACACTATGTGTGTGTAATGCACTCGGATACTTCCTTTGCTTTTCTTTCTAGGAGCGATTTTCTAGGACTTGAACACACACACACACATGTATATGTATGTATATATGCACATACATATATGCATATATGTATATATATATGTATGCATATGTGTATATATGTATACATCTGTGTGAATTACAATAGGTGTTTGTACAAAATTTCCTTCTTTTTCTTGGAAAGAGATGAGCTCAAGCTAACATTCCTTAAAAAAGAACTACAAAAATTGATCAAGGTTATGGTTAAACTCCAACTTTACTCCAAAGAGAGGATTTGCGATACTTGCCACCGTCCAACCTAAACGACAATGAGTTAGTCCATGATGGGAAACAAGTGTCACAAGTCCTACTTATTGATGTTAAGAGTAAATAGAGAGTTCAATAGCATCATAAATATATCAATGGGAGATATGCAAAGATACCACTTGTATTATGCTTTATAATGTCAATTGGGCATCGAAAAAGGATTAATTAAATAAAAAATATGTACCCTGTTGGTTTAAACCATGTGCAAATGCTCCAAAAGTGATCGATGAAGAGGGCGAGAGACAATGTGAGAGTACAAACACCCCTCCACCTTTTCTATTGCAAGCTCCCTTGTTATCTTTCCTACTGTATTCCTTGTTGCATTCATGGAGTGAAGCATGCTTTGTGCAATACATCCTGTAGGCTATAAGCTTGAATTATAAAATCATCCATACAACATATGATATTATAATTCTTTAAGGAAAGAGGTGGGTTAAGTAATGGGATTCCAAAATAACTATACAAGCGTGGGTTTAGTTTGTTTTCTATTTCATTATGATAGAACATTGATCATATTTGTACTATGGAAACTAAGTTGTTGTAGGTGTTTGGTTGCCGCATCTATATGTGATTATTGTGGTCTCCCTTGGTAGCCTTATTAGATGAATGCTTCAAGCTTTTGCGTGTAAGGTAATGGGGCTTAAAAGCTTCTCTTCAATACTCTAAGATAATTTGTTAAATGATGATGAAGTTGAGTGGGTGATTGTGTAGAAGATACTTGTACAACCTATGGGCATCCAAGGAAGCCTTTGTTATGGTACACACCATGCCATGATGTCCATAGTTGAAACTAGTACTTTAAGTTCTAATGAGAAAACAACTGACAAGTTTAAGGGCGCTTATGTCAAATTTTTGCTATAATATTTTCTTCATTTTAAGTCATGGTATGTTAGTTTTGTCAACATAAATAGTTAAAAAAAGCAATTGTGAGAGAGAAGCCTCTTATTTACAGAGTGGGAGAGAGGGTGTCCTAGATCATAGGCACCTCTCCATCATCAAAGGCAATCATCCCTATATCATATGGACTTCCTAAATCTTTGGCATCTCCTCAAGTGGGAGCCTTGTATGGCATCACCACCTGTGTAGACACCTCATAGCACACATGCACCTTAGAGCAAGCCCTTGATCACAAATATCCCAACATAGACAGTCTACTATCTTCCCCCTTTGAATGATCCTCATGCACCCTCTTTTTGTGAATTTCCTTTGGCATCTCCACCTCTTTGAGGTCATTGTTTGTCTCAACAACTTTTTGACCACGAGTTTTAGAGCTTCCTTCGGCATCAGGGGAGTTATTTTGCACAGCCCTGCTGGATTTTTAATGCACTTGAAGCTCTTGCCACTCACCCAATTTGTATGATCACTCCCATCATCTAGTACAATAACCTTACATTTTTTTCCAATGAGCTTCCAATGCTCATTAGGACGTGATGTCCCCTCCACAGGCCTGAGAAGGTTCATTCCATGCTCCACCTAAGGCGACACGATATAAGGCATGCCGCATGCTAGAACTAGCTTATTGCCTTGTCCATCCTTCATTGGTAGCACCACCAGATTAGGAACTTTGTTACCTCGAGCCAACACCATATTTGTAGCATGATCACGGCACTCCCCTTGCAAAACCTTCAAATAAAACAAGAGTCAGGGAAGGGTCCAAATTTCACATATTGGGCAATCGACAGACCATCCAGAAAGGTAACCTTAATGAAATAAGGGATGATATGAGCTTTGTCCTAGAGAATCCATGCATGTTTCCATCTGACAGGAGAGTGAAAATAGAAGGCAGAATGAACAACACATTGCCAAGGGTGGTAGCCAAACATTCAACCGAATCTCCCAACTAGTGTGGGAGATTTGGAAAATCAACCCACACTAGGAAATCGTGATACAAAAACTCATCCACATTAAAGGACGCACTCATGGAATGACGAGCACTAAGGCTCCAGGAAAGACGCACGACTTGCCCAAGATGTCATTCTTAAGGAGCTCCGAGATGCATCTAACAAAAAAAAGCCCCTACCCAAGAACTTAGCCACATATGTTGATGCAAGGACATCACATTCATAGACAAGAAATTGTTGGAGCTCTTCCAAGGTGGGGATTGACCTCACGCAAAACAGATAAAGCCCTCCCCTTGGACAGGCATTCAAGCTCAAGCTTGATGACACCGATTTGAAGCATGCATGGCTGCCTCCTTTCGAACTCGTACCAACAGTCTCTTCTAGCCAATTCCCTCAATGCAATGTGCAACCTCAACCTAGAGGATATGTCAAGCATCATCATTCTCTAAAGGGGAGTAACTGGCTTGAAGCTTTTTCGCAAGCACCTTGGCATAAGAGATCGCGTCTTGTTGCCATTCTCATCCACCGTCTCTTTCGATGAAACAATCCTATGATCAGACTACCCTTTCGAGGGACTATCATTGCACCCACTTTCTTTGCTCATAGTCTCTTTGCACAATAGGAATGAGTCACTACTCCAACGTCTCTTTAGGGTGCTGCTCGCATACGGGTTGTAGTAGGAGATGTGGGGCGCCTGCACTGGATGAAGCTCACAGCTCTCACGACTCCCTCAACCCAACTCTCAAACCTTCCAACACCACGTACGTTAACCTTGTTGCTCCTTCCCACCATGTCATTAGGGCTTTAGTAGTATGTTGTTTTTTTAAAGTTTTATTCCTATTAGGAGTTGTGGGTAAAAGTATTAAATTTGTATGAGCCCGAAATTGTGGGTAAAAGTATCAAATTTTGTATTATCCCAAACAAATGTTGTAATTGTGTTTAGGCTTGGGCTAATTGAAGGTTTAAGTTTTTTATTAAGGAGGCCTTTAAAGCTATGATATGCCTTTATATAATGTATGCCAAGGGGTCCTCCACTACCACCTCTCTAATTAATGGTGTTGTTCTATTTGCTTATTTGCTCTTACTCCCTTTTCACCCTCCTCTCCTTTATTAATGAAGGATTTTATTTTATCTTCTTAAAATTATTTTCTCTTATTTTATCAATTAGGTGGACCTATTCACTTAATTCATCCATTAGTTTTTTAATCTATACATCCCATCTACCTATTCTAAAGGCCCTTAATCTCAACAAATTATTCCATCCTATCTAAGGAGAAACGTAATTAAAAAGTTATTTTAAATTGAGAATTTCAATCTATTTAGTACGTGAACAGGTGGAGCACCTAAATTGAGCTAAGATCAAAGGGATACCTTTAAAATTTATTTCAAAGTGGGGCCTTGAACCCATTTCATCCATTACCCACTCGACTATTTGAAGATGTTGTGAAAAAATTAGATAAGGCTTTTAAATTCTTATCCTCATAAATAAGATGGAAGGGGGTCCTTCAATTTGTAAATAAGAGAGTTCTTGCATGGGCAAGTTGTAGCATTGAGTGGGAATAAGAGTAAGTTGAAACATGGAGGGTGCTAGTGAGGAAAGAAGGGGTAGCATAGATAGACCATAAGCCAAAAAAAAAAGGGAAGGGCCACCAATTGACTTGCTCTTATGGCAAATTGAGAAGTCTTGTTTGCATGGAGCAAAGTTATGCTTTGTTGGTGAAGATAAAATTAAAGAGAGGTACAAGACAATGGTGAATGTGATGGCTTTTCTACACACGTGAATCTCATTGGAACACAGGTGTTCAAACCACTAGGTCACTTTTGACTTGGAAACTTGAAAAATCATAGGAACCTTGCCATAGGGTTCATAGATTCTAGAATACTCTGTAGTTTTTCTTAAGAGCCTACTCCCCAAGTAAGGGGAGGGATGTGGGTCCCTAGGTCACAATCAAATGACTCAGTGCTATCACACATTACCAAGTGAAGGCCTTTATAGACTGAGTGCTCGAGTGTGGGCAAGCTTGTGTGGCAGACAATTCGCCAAAATGTATTGGCTATGAAAATTATAGGGTGCCCAAGCACCCATTAGTGCTGGTGAGAGGCAGTGGCGGGTATGGGTAGAGCATTGTAATAAATTCCTGTAGTTGCAAATGCCCACTTGGTTTCTGTGTGTAAAGGGGATGAATATGCAGACTGGAAGCGTGGAGGCTAGCGAGCACGGGTTCGGTGTTGTGTGCAGTTGCTGCAACACAGTGCTTGCCTGGTGACTGTGTGCAGGAGGGGATACAACGGGCGAAGCAACGAGGCGAGCGAGGGAGCAGTGGGGGGTGGTGAAGGTGTGGAAGTGAAGTTGGATAAAATCCAAAGGGGGGTGAGATATGGAGGTGGCATAAAGGGAGTGGAGAGGGATGAGCAATGGGTTGTGTGATCTCGTGACCACTCAATCAAATGGAGTGGATACGTTAATATAAGAGGAGGAGGATGAAAGGAGAAAATGAAGGTTGGGTGAGCTCTCTGGCTTATCTCATCTCAATGTGTTGAAGAAGCTCCTTGTTGTTGATTCATACAAAGAGTCCATTCATTTGGGTGTGTAATTGCAAATGGGTCTCCAATGCCTTTCCAAAAGGATTGCATTCTCTCCGCCCTTCTTGCCTCTCCACCATTCTTCCTCCTCCTCCTCCTCCTCCTCCTCTTCCCCTTCCAATCACAATTGCCTCCCTTGCCTTCCCTCCTCCCCCATTGCTCCTCACCTCGCCATTCGCTCATTCTCGCTCTTTCATCGACGGATTCCGCACCCCTCGCACAACTTCCTTGCCTTCAACGCTCTCGACAGTCCAGGTACTTCCCCCTCATTTCATCCTTTGCACCTGACTCTTTCGCTTGCACATTGTAGCATTGAGTGAGCTTTCAATCCTATTTGAAGTCGCCCCCCTGGGAAATGAGTAAATACCTGATGGTCGTGGCTTTTCAAATTTTAGCTCAGAGAGCTTTTGTACGCCCGCTTCATTCCGATACAGGTTCTCATAGGGAGACGTATTGCTGTTATATTCAACAAACATGACGGAGATCGGCTACCATTTCGCTAGCAGGAAGAGGAATGTGGCATGGAGTGCTCGTCATTTGACGTCGAACGACGATTTATTCGCTTGCTGCGGTCTTAAGGATAAATCACGTATTTAACTTGATCATGGGTTTATGCGACGATTCTGTGCAATCCGACGCGGTCTATAGAACCCGCCTAGCGACGGTTTTGACAGGGCGTTTTCGGGGACGACAGATTATGGTGGAACTCAACTTATCGAGAGTGATAACAACAAGAGGACCCCGATATTGAGAAGATGTATCTTCCCTCGAGTGCTCGTCGAAGCCAATGTTTGGATGGATGAAGGCTGGGCATAATGTTGGTCGCATATTTCAAAAGCATTCCTTCAAAGTGTTTATTATTTGTCACTTTTCGAATCGTAAGCCAAGAGACAACAGCTTCGTAGCGTAAGGAATCCATCTTTATGGAGGGATGATATCCAGCCAAGTTTTTTTGTTTCCACGATCTTATATGCTCCATCGTACCAATTGTACCAGATCCCGATTTTACCGAGAAGTTATCAACACGTTTCTCTCAAAGGCTGCGGGTGCATTGCTTGACTTGAAAGGCGTCACAATCGAATTATACAACATCTCGATTTGATGGGCTGCTTTTCACTAGCGGCCATCGCCACATACGTGGCCTCCTTATGTTCTGGGTTAATATCTGTAACGTCAACTTGCTCACAGCATCTAGTTTGCTCAGTGATGTTTCAAAACAGAACAGGGGCTCCTAGAATGGGCAGTCAACAGCGCGAGGCTTAAGGATGAGCGCAGCTGGAACAGCTAGAAGATAGTGGGAACAGCAAGGGGGAAGGATAGGGCAGCTAAAGGGAGCTCGGGGAAGAGCTCTTTAGGTCTCTTCCCTCTTCTAGCAGAGGTGTGGGGCTTCCCAAGGTGGAAGTGAGGTCTTTGGACTCCTCACGACAAGTGGTGCAGGAACGTGCAAAGGTGGAGCATGCAATCCAACTGAAGCTCCACAAATCGCCTTGCATGCATTTCATTAGTCCAATTTTCATTAGTGCACTCTTAGGCTGTGTTAAACGGCCTAAATGAAGCAACGATGGTGCGGTGGATGCTCACAGTTCTTGTATCCAGATTCCTATTGACCTAGCATATTTGGAACTTTTTTTACCCTAGAGAATAGAACTTTCTATTAATGCTTGAAAAAACCAGCAATATAGACTAGCAATCCGTGAGGCACTGATCGTGGGAAAATAACGATAAAACTGGCAGTCAACCAACCTGTCTTCAAAGAATCCAATTCATTGCCTAGGGAATCTTTGAAACAGGGGATAGTAAAAAGGGGTCGGGGACTATCCATCAAGTGAATACCTCGTTTTGTGAATATTTACAAGCCAAGCCTTGCAGAAACGTGCCCGCCTCTCAGCGGTCATCGTCCTAGATCCAGACGTCCCCTGCTCCCAAATGGAGCGTACGGTATAGATGATGTCCTACTAGATGGCAATGAGGGTAGCTGCCGGGGGTACCTAGTGGTCTCTCATCACCAAGGTACAACACATGACCCAGATGTTTCAAGCGAGGGCACAAGATACCATCTCCTAAACATTGTCCTTTGGGGAAGAAATAGGATGCTATTAAGAAGGGGGAGCCACATCCTATACCACGATAAGGAAGACACTATGTCCCTTAATGATTGATCCTATAAGCTGAGATGATGATGTCAACGGAGAAGGTGTCCCCCCTCTATCAACCAAGCTGCCATACCCCAAGTAAAATCCCATTGTACCTCTGCATCCAAGCCAATATCTGAAGGGTCCCTTGCCCAAATTCTCTACGTTGTTGGGCAGCTCCATAGACAGTACAGGATTTGTCTCAAGGTCTCCCTCTGTGCAGCAATGGCACCTTCGATCTGCTCCAGCCAGGTGGTAATGGGCAGACCCCCATGGGCAACCATTTGGAAGTAGTAATCTTCCATGGTTGAGGGCTAGCCCATAAGCGAAGCCAAAATCTGAAAATGACCTCCCAGGGCACTTGCTGCTCAATCCAATGTCGCTTTCTTAAAGGGGTCCAAGCAGGTGCCTCTCGCCATAGGCAACAATCGATACGTGTTGTGTATGAGAAAAAGGGCACATTTAGTGCCCTACTCTGGACGGTCAAAACAACTTGCCAAGATCCCACTATACCCCTTCTGAAGGGGTTGGCCCTTCCACAAGTAGAGGACCCATCGTTACACCGTGCTCCGAAGCATAGTTCCTACGAGTTTCGGAAATGGGAAATAGAAACAGGTGGGAAACGGTGTTTCGGAGTTTTGGGCACCAAAAGAAACGGTGGAAATAGAATTTCGGGTTTTTAAGGTTAATAAAAAAATCTATTATATATGTAATTATTATTAATACATATGTCATACAACAAGGCCTGAGAGGAGGACAAGGAGGAGAGGAGAGGGCAAGGGCTGAGGAGAGCAAGGAGAATAGGGCAACCCTGAGGAGAGCAAGGAGGAGAGGAGAGGGCAAGGGTTGTGAGGAGACCAAGGAGGATATGCAAGGAGAAGGGGCAGCGGGCTGAGAGGGGGTTTGTAGGATGAGAGGAGAGAAAGAGGAGAGGCTGGAGAGGGAGAGCAAAGACTGTCCTACCCCTCGATGGGGTTCTAACTCCTTACTTGGTGGTTGAGGCGTGTGTGTGTGTGTGCGCGCGTGCTGGTACTTTTGCTTCTATAGCTTTTTTTTTTGGGCCTGTCCAAAAAGCCGTTTTTGTTTTCAAATTCGGCACAAAAATGGTGAACCGCTTCGGGTGCCCGGAAACGCCGTTTCCGGGCACTATGCTCCGAAGTGATTGGCGCTAGATCTATAATTCACTCCTTGCGGCGTTTCCGGGCACTATGCTTTGAAGTGACTGGTGCTAGATCTATAATTCACTCCTTGCCTAAGAAGCCCATGACTATGATTCTCTGCCATTGAAGCATGTCTAGGGTCCCATCCGTCCTTGGATCTCCATCGAACACTGGCTAGAGAATCCTCCTAGCCCTATTCCGTAATTCTTGGAGCGGAAGGATCTAAGGGCTCATTGAAGTATTGAATCCTCAGGGGCACCCCTATCTTGGAGAACTGTCCAAACCAATGCGGGGGGTTTGAGAGTCCCAGGGATGCAGAGTCTGTCTCTAGCATCTGCGTGCTTGCCCCCCTCCTGTGACAGAGGGCTTTCTCACCTCAGTGGAAAGACGACTCCAAGTTGCGAAAGAACTTACCGTGCCACTGTCCCACTGCACCCAGCCCATGTTTGTCCCCCCTTGCCCTAGCACGAGGCGCTCCTGATCCCAATTCTTAGAGTGCCAAAGGAGGGGCTGGCGCCCAAACTCCTCTCAACAACTCAAATGACACCTTCTGACAGCCGTCGCTGGAACACCGTATGCAGACTCGTGATCAAGGGTGAGCCCTTCCCATGAAGGGTGGCCTTTGAGAACATACACCGATGAGATTGTTACCATTGGCCACCTATGCGAAGGGCATTCCTGAGAAGCCCTTGTTGAGGTTAAAGCTTCCAGAGCTCCGAGCCTAGAGTGTGTCAACGCACTACTAAGCTTGCCCGAGAGGTTTGTGCACTGCATCTGTGGGTCAATGATGCCAAGTCTTCCCTCTACCTAAGGAAGGATTGCCGTTTGCAAGGTGACACTAGCTCTAGTGTTCCTTGTGCCATTTGATCGTGTCCACAAGAAGTTGCACACCAAGAAGTACTTGAGCTGTCCCGTGCATCCTCTATGAAAGCACTAGCACGAGGCTTTGTACCAGGCTATGGCCAAAATGACCTAGTTGGTCACAAGGGCTTATCCTGCTAGGGAGAGTTTGGCAAATCCAATACAAAAGTTTGCGCCATACATTCTGGCATGGGGGTGATTTGCTGCTCTGTCGAAATGTCAATGCCCACTTGACAGCCAAGACGAGCCCCCTAAGGGGTCCATGATCTTAAGAACCTCCTTAGTTGTTGTAAGAAAGCCTACTAGTTTGTCCTGTTGATCCTTGCCTTGTAACGCTTTGCTACCATGGCACCTCTAATTTCCTCTAGGCTCTGTGCCATGTCTCCACAAAAAGGGCCATGTCGTATGCAAAGTTGCAAAGTTCGAATCTATAAGCTTGTCCTCCCTGCGGATCGATAAGCACATTCTTGTGAGGCCAGTCAATTAAGCACGTAGAAAGCAACCCAAAGCCTCTACAAAGAGGTAAAGAAAAGGAGTTAGAGGGCAGCCCTGTTGCACTGAGCAAGAGAGAGAGAGGCCTCCCTATGTGGTCCCCAATAAGCATCTGATTGGCACTCTCCATTACAAGTCCGCAACTCCCTAGATCCAATGCTTTGAGTAGTCATAGTGCCCTCCAAGAAGGCCACTCCACTCTGCCATAATCCTTCTCGAAATCCAAGAGATGCGATAGTGCCCAATTCATTGCCTCCCAAAAGGTAAAGATGATGTGTAGGACACTGCACTCCTAGATTGAACCTGTCCAAGCATCGTGGATGGTGTGAACAAGATGGAGACACAACTCCATAGTGTGCCCTAGAGGAGCAATGAGAGAACTCTACTTTGCAAATCTCTGTGGCCTAAAGGTCAAGGCATGTGCTTTTGTATTGCTCCCTAAGTCTCTCTATGGAAGCCAAGTCGTGTCTTAGAGCTCTCTCCCCATGATGAAGGGCATGCAACCTTTGCAGTGCCTATGATTGTAGCTTCTCACTACTACTTTGGATCGTTACTATTGCCCAACTATCCCAGCCATTGTGGGCGAGGGCATGGCCGGCTTTGCCAGACCTCTACTATGGCCTGCTGCACCTCCTCCTCCTCATGTAGGAAGGCAATAGAGATCCACACCCCCTTCTGTGGGAGTCCACGATGGGGCTGCTCTAGGTGGAGCGGAATGATTTGACATAGTTGTCCCGGCTGAGATACCTGTGGCTCTTGCTCTTTGTCCCAACATAGAATTTGTCAAGACACTTGCGTAAGCCGTCATGCCACCTTTGGCCGAAACTAGAGAAGAGGCTGCTCAAGAGTTTGGAGAACTCTGCCTCCCACTACGGATCTCTGGCGCCGCTGACCATGGAGACAAACTGCTTCCAAGTAGTGCGCTTTGAAGGGGCATTGCAGAAATAGAGGCTCCTCCCTACTTGTCCTCCTTGAAATCTAGATTGTTGAAGTCTTCAGCAACAACCCATGAGTTTACGTCCGGGAGGGGCTTTGTGAGCCATCTCGCAAAAGCGAGGCTCTGTTGTTGACAGGTTGGCACATTCAGAATCCCAATCCTGGACTATGCCATCCTCAAGCCAGTCTATGACCACTTGTCTATTGATGAGCTCACCATGATAAAAAACATCCGCGGCCAAGGGCTGGAAATCTGAGATGCACACCTTTCCCCGCTTTGCCTTTGCTTGTGACCAAATTTTTCGATCCTCACCCTTGGGCTATGCTGTTGTCTGATATCTGAGGCCGAAAACACATGCTCTTGAATCATGAGAATGTTTATAGAATGACCCACCAAATCTCATTGGAACTCCTGGTGAAGGATGATCTGCTATGGGTTGCTGACGTGCCCGATCATGAAGGCCGTGCATGTTCCAACTCACCAGCTCATGGGGTGGAGGAGGGTGGCAAACAAGGCCCTCCTACGAGTGGAAGCTTGTGTGATGATGATCGTGGATTTATGTGACTTTGGTGGGGGTTTGGATGGGGAGTAGTCCGCATTCGTGGACGGCACGTCAAAGGCATGATTGGCTCAATGCCTACCTTGAGGGCCCAGCTGCAATAGAAAGGAGGTCTCCATTCACCATGGTGTAGCTCATGGGGACCCAGCTGGACCGTGACCATGGGAAATCCACAACTCCCTCCCATGGTGTCCTAGCTACTCTTCCATCATTTGGAACATCACTCCCCCATCATAAGATCAAAGAGAAGGGGCCATGGCTCCTTTCCTGTGGATGCTATGTTGAAACCCCAAAAAGGACAGAAGGGGCCACCACTTGCTCTAGTGGAGCCTTCCTTTAGGGGCTGCAGGATCAGGACTGAAATCTCCATGGCAAGGGGTAATCATTCGAGATATCAAGGTAGTCCCAAGGCCCAAGCCTCTAGAACTCCCTTGGGATGGGCTGTCCTCTTGGGTGGGGAGAGTCCTTGTGTTTGAGAGAAGAAAAGGCTGCCTCTGTCAGCTCTGTAGAAGCTGTGTCTTGAGAATCGAGGAGGGCTGGGCTGGGACTGAGAACAAGAAGCTGAAGTTGTGCCATGCTAGATGTTCTAGGCACCAAGGGATGCTGGGACACGCGGGAGGCTGGGCTATGGAGGAGGGACCAAGAGAGTCTGCTGAAGTAGGGGGTGGGGGAGGACTGCAGGTTGAGGGGGAAGAGGGTGTGGAGACTGCATGGGCAGAGGGCTCATGGTCAGGGTGATCACTAACTCTACTGTGGTGGAGGCAGTTGGGGAGGGGAGGCAAGAGGAAAGAGGGTGGAGGGGGGAGAGGAGGGCGGGATGTCAAGGTGATCACCAACTCCACTATGGTGACAAAAAAAGGGGGGGAGGGGCTAAGAGGGGGTGGAGTGTACGGGAACAGTGGGAGGGGGGGTAAGCTAAGAGGGATCTCTTGTGTCCTGCCTCTGAGAAGCATCTTTGAGCTTCAGGGAGGTCAAAGCAGATCTCTCCCTTAGGTGTCTGGGGACATCCGGGGGGGTCTCTCTGTTTGCTTCCTCTGGGAAGGGGGAGCTAGAGAAGGGCTTGTACTTGCCTGCTATTGATGGTGAAAGGCATGGCGTCTGCGTTTCTTGTGGCTCTCTTGTTTGGCTTCTTCTGGTCCACCTTGGTCCACCATCCAAGCCCCCTTGGAAGCTCCACCCGAGGCGGTTGCCCACCTACCCCCTGAGGGTAGGCCCTCGCAAGGTGTCCCATCCGCAATGTTGGCACTGACCAAGGAGGCTAGAAACCTCATCCCCTTACCGAAAGCTCTCCCCCATCTAGTGTTCGATGAAGATCTCCTCTGGTAGGGTCTTTGGGCAGCACTCAACAATCACCTTGAGTCGAGGCTGCTAGCGGGAAGGGATAGAAAGAGGTAGAGAGGAGGGAAGGGAAACGGAGGGGTGGCCTCAGCTTGCTTCCATCTTCCCACCTGGCAGCCTCACTGGATTTCAACTAGAGAGATAGAAAAGGCTACCTCCACAAGAGAAGCAGCTGGGAAGAGGAGAAAATTCCTAGAAACTCTACCAGCAACTCCAGGGGGAGCAGGAACCTTTGTCTTGACCACAGCAATAACAGCCCGGGGGGCTTGGGGGGGGGGGGACTCCAACACCCGAAAACTGCCTGCAGGACAGCCTCATGGCTGTGCCGGACCAGGGCAGGAAAGGCGCACAACGTCTGCCAAGCGGAGGAGAGGCGAGGGAAGGGTGTAGTTGGGGGAGGAGCATGAAAGAGGAAGTGGGGTGGGGGGAGTGAGAAAGGAAGCGATTGAGAGGTGGCGAAAGGGGGCCAGGGAGAGGACAGAGGCTGAGTGGGGTGTGGGGGGTGGGGGGGGGGCGGGATGAGGGCAGGATGGGGCGGAGGTGAGGGCCAGGGTGAGCAGGAGCAGCAGGGAGATTCGCAGTAGCTCATTGGTATTCGAGTGGCCATCCTTACAAATAACATGCATATTTGGAACTTAGAGTGATGATCCCGAGAGAGAGAGAGAGAGAGAGAGAGAGAGAGAGAGAGAGATTTAACGTACTTGGGAGGCCTCACGGGCCTATGTGACAAAACACACACCAAAAAGGTAAACACCAAACATCAGTTATAGACTGAGAGTCTCTTGGGAGTGTGTCTAGCACTCATAAAGTTATTATAGGTTAACTATGGTCTACTACAAAAGATGATTGGCCTGCATTGCATCAGTTTAAGACTGAGAGTCTTTAGGTTTGGATTTGAACTCTCTGATTAGTACTTTTCCATCTCTGTAAACAGCCCATTTTCCTTCCTTTCGAGCATTCTTCACTTTAGTCAATTCAGTGGCCTTCAGTTTGAGCTGAGTTGGGGTGAGCTCCTCTGCTATCCATATTTTAGTACCTTTCAACTTATTGGTTTGCTTGAGAATCTTGCTTCTTTTCATTTTGTTCTGAAAGCATAATTTGGCTTGTGTCCCCTCTTGTAGGACAGCAATTACATCTTCAGCATCCCACTCTATTTGTGGGGTTCTTTCTATGATATTTTCCAGCTTTCCCTTTTGACTTCCTTCAAACCAGCCCTCTGGTAGCCCCCCTATGCATATGATTCGTGCATTAGTCACCCTCTTTTCCTGTTCTTGTACTTCTTCATATACATCCGATGTGTTGACTTTAGTATCCAATGTTGCTGTAATTTCCTGTTTCACTGATTGGAGCTGAGTTAAGTCGTGGACTTGTCACCATCTGTGGTGTAGGTGCTGCTGTATTGTGTATCTGCAATACTTCTTGAATGATTTCCTGTTTTCCTTGTCCTTCCCATGCATTTGTTTTCCTCTCTAGAGCTGCAAGTCTGAGCTTGAGCTCACGGATTTCCTGCTGTAGGTAATAAATGTGCTCTTGTGGGTCTATCATGCTTACCATTCTCTTCTGCTGTAGATAGTTCTTGGCATATGGGGAAGGCGTCTTCTATTACGTAAGGGAGGGGGGCGAAGGGAGGGCCACGACTGAGGAGTATGAGCTTTGGTCTGGGTCGAGGTAAAAGTCTTGACCTTGGGGAAAGCCACGGGCGTCCTAGCTTCCCCATTCATGGTGGCCTGCATGTATATTGGGCACCCCCCCTGCTGTGACTAACCCCCAGGGTTGGGTCGGGGGCTCAGCCCAAATGCTGCAGCGTGAGTCTTGCTAAAAGCTCCTGCTCTGGCTGTTGCGTTGGTGCTGACGAGGAGGGTGCTGCTCATGGGCTAGCGCTGATGAGGCGACTTGCGGCGCTGCTGCTGCTGCTAGCTGGCGTGGACTAAAGATAGCCCATGAAATTTGCATCCTGTATGTGTGCTCTAGATGATGTTGTGTGGGAAATGTTGCATGTTGCTGTTTTAGTATCTTGAACTCCTTTTGTTTGAGTGGGTCAAGATTTGTCAGACATTTATGTACTGTTATAAAGGTGTCATGTGCTGTACTTCTGTTGTTTTGCACTCAAGTGTCACCTTTCCTTTCAGTTCCTTTTGCCTATCCCTTCTTCCCTTGTGAATGTTACGTCCTCCATGTTTTGGCTCATGAAATTTGCCTTGCTTCTTTAATGAAAGAACTTCACGTGTGCACACATGCACAAAAAACACTAACACAAACACTAACACTAACATTAACACGAAGACACTTGACAGCTGCAAGTAGAGCAGCAGATCAGAGAAGTGTCAGAGAATTAGGGTCAGCTCCCGGTTTGTAAGCCCCCAAATGAGGAGAGCATATGGAGTGATATTTGTAGCATGATAGGGGGAAAATGGAGGGAAAGAGATGCTGCATGTGGGCCCAACACAGGCTGCCACATTGGCAGCATGCAGACATCCTTACTAGGCTTACTTAGGCTGGGTTCAGACCAGGCAGATGCCCGACTTGCAAAAGGGGTGTTTGTCCACCTGGCACAAAATTGTTGGACCCCCCCTCCTTGGCCAAGCCCTGATCAAGAGTTGCAGAACCAATGCCGGAATTTGGCAGGGCTGGAACTACGAATACCTAGATGGGCTCGCGCTTCTGTCCGTCTCATCTAACACCACATAGCGGTGGTTTCCTCCCTCCAAGCTCCTTTGCCACCACCCTCATCTGACCCACCCTTTAGGGCAGATCTGTCATTGTACAGATAGCCATGGTGTTGGCCCTTCCTTGGCCATACATGGGTTCTGATTTAGGGCAGGCCTGCAGCAAATTGGAGGCCCCATTGGAAGGATACAAGGTGCTGTCAGCCCTGGACTTGGGCACGGCAGGTGCAGCCATGCGGAAGTCTTACAGGACTCCCAAGGGCTGGTCTGGTCGGCCAGTCCACAGACTGGGTCGGCCTGAACTGTGTTGGGTTGCCAGTACAGGTGCCCAGTCAGCCCATTTGCAGGGTTCCCTTGGGGGTGGTCATTGTACTTGGAGAGCACCATCGCAGACTGCTTCAGGCACTTCAGTAGTGCAGCATTCCCAAGCACTAGAAGGATTATGAGAAGGTAGTAGCAAGGGTGCAGCAGTCCACCATCTGTTCCATAATTCAGAACTGCACAAGGGCACCAGAGAAGACACAGATAAAGGTTTGGCAGGTGGGATAGAGGCACCAGCAGCAGCAGTAGACCTTAGCACTCCTGTAGGGCTCATCCAGTTAGCGGAACAGATATGGGACAGTCAGGCAGAGTTTTGGTCTCCTCCCATAGCCACTGAAGGCCTCATCAGAGGCACGCAGCGGAATAAGAGAGCAGCAGATTAGGGCAATAGGGTGGCCTCAGATCCAGTGCTAGTGGGCAGCACCCCACTGTCCATGTAGTGTGGTTTGTGAGGGTTGTTTCCTTAAAATATGCAAATGATTAACATCCATTCTCTAACATTAATTGGCAACAGGTGGCATATAGATATTAGACTCCATAAAGTCCACAGAATTTGGAGATAGGGGTCATCACTTGTCATAACCTTTTAAGGGCACTTCTCATAACTTTGTAAGGACACTCACCTTGAGTCTTTAAGCTTTCCTGTAATATCTGGCAATCACAGACCACAGCGAAAGGTCATTAATGCTACACTCAAGATGTGATTTAGGTTCTTCTTTGCTTCCATGCAAAGACATTTATCTTTCTAAATGATGAAAGATAACCTATGGAGTTTCAAGCTCGGTAACGCTTATCAGAGGCTCTATGACCTTATTTAATCAGTCAAACTAGACTCTTATGTTGGTAGATGCTTTTTACAGTTTGAGTTGGCTCGGTCGGGTTCACTTTTCAGCTGAAGTTTGTATAGCTTTGGAATTCCTGAGCAATAAAGGCTAATTGTGTGTGCAGGCCCAGTTGCTGAGGAGGACGTAAGTGACAACAAGATTCTACCGTATTGCAGCATTGACCAAAAAGCTGATAAGCGTTCATTGGGTGAACTCGAGCAAGAATTCTTGGAAGCTCTTCAGGTCTATGCTGACCGTTTTGCACAATTAAGACCAGATCTGATGAAATCATACTACCACACATGCAATTATTTCTTCTCCATTTGAGTTTAAGCTACATGCAAGTTGAAATCAACCCTTTTTGCCCTGGGAATTCACCTTTAAAGGTTTTTTCATTTTGGATGTTGTGAAGTCTGGATTTTATTTTCCTTCCATAAAACCTGACGTTCAGCCTCTGGCAGTCCTTTTACAATGACAAGCAACCTATCATGTCCAATGAAGAGTTTGACAATCTAAAGGAAGAGCTCCTCTGGGAGGGCAGCAGTGTTGTGATCTTAAGTACGTTTAATTGCCCCAGCTTTTTACTTTGTGTTTCTTATGCACAGTTCGCTCCAAGCAGTGTAACTGACAGCCCAGAATAACAGCTATATGAGTGTTTGGATCATGTATTACTGCTAATGGGAGAATTTGTTGTCTTCAGGTTCTGATGAACAGAAGTTTCTGGAAGCCTCTCTTGCTTACGCGGCTGGGAAACCTAATATGTCAGATGCAGAATATGATGCTTTAAAGCTTAAGCTGAAGGTTAAGATTTTTCCTAGACTGGTCAGGCATAATAATGTATAATTATTAACTGAAGCAGATAGGAGGAGATTTTTTGCTTTTTTCCATATGTTTAACAGTCATAGTTTTACTGATTCATATATGGTTACAAAAACTGGATGATTTTGGCAGCTATAATCTTCTTGGTCTTCTTGCAGAAAACAGGCAGCAAAGTGGCACTTGAAGGGCCGCGATGTAGCTTACGCAGCAAGAAGGTATGTTGTCCAACACTGTCTCATTCTTGGTTCTGTCAGCTCAAGGGACTTTTGTCTTTTTATTGCTCATTTGCAAAACAAAAGAATGTAGCCTTGAAGAATTGAATTATTTCTCAACTTATTTGCAGGTGTATAGTGACTCTTCAGTTGATTACTTGAAGATGTTCTTGCTGAATGTCCCGGCTGCTCTCATAGCTCTTACCTTGTAAGATCTTCAAAATATTGCAAAGTTTATAATACAGCTTGGAGTTAGGTGTACTTCGTGCAAATTCTTCCAGGCCTGAACATTTTGCAGTGATGAAGTATCTAGTCTAGTGGTGCATACTCTGTTATATGGTCTGTCATAATGATCTCATTGTTTTTCTGGAGCAGGGTGTTTTTCCTTGATGATATCACAGGATTTGAGATAACATATCTACTTGAGGTAAAAATCTACATTGATAAGTTAAAGTCTCTTTTGGTTGTGGTAGCTCTCAATGAGAAAGCTTCTGTTTGTGCTCATAGGACCATGACTGCGAATGCATTTAAGAAGTTCACATTGTTTCTTGTTCTATTGAACATCTGTCATAGTTTCTATAAAGGGAAAAATATAGAGAGATTAAGCTTATTAACCTTGCAGTTCTGTTTAAAGGGGGAGGAAAAAAGAGATGTGTGGAGGGAAATACAGAACAACACTGTATGTTTTGTCTCACTCATCTCTAGCTTCAAAACACATGGATTTTTTTTGGGGTGAAAGAACCATTTCATTAAGAAGAATATATATCATAGCTGCCACAAAACGGAACAGCTACTACAGAAGACTAGAAACACTGATAGAAAACTTCCTAGTGTGCCAGAGAAGGTCTCCAAGAAAATGCGCATCCTAGAGAGACCTAAGCAAACGAAAGAAATGAAAAACATAAACAGAACAAATGCCCATACAGTCGAATGTTATGGGCATGATATAAGGACCATAGAGCCCAAAAGCAACTCCAAGAAAAGCAGTGAGCATAGTCTTGTCTAGAAGCATATCGACCAAACAATCAGAACTGTCTGCCAAAAGTAATCCCAGGAAAATAAGCATGAAGATCCGCCCTCAGCATGAAAAGAAAATCTCGAGCAGTAGGACAGGTCCAAAACAGATGTAGCACAGTCTCCCTCGGATGTGAACTAGTAGGGAAGACTGAGGAAGCATACGCCGAGCGGCCAATAGTGAACACACACACCTTTTTTTGATGGGAGGGGGTAGAAAAGAGATTTCATTCAGGAAAATGTACATTCATAGCTGTCCAAAGTGGGACAGCAAGACATAGACATACTTTTTTTTTTGGTGAACATAATGTGTCTTTATATTACCAAGAGGCTGTCTCCAAAGTTGAGGTCAGCAAATACAAGGTCAGAAACTTTCATTGTAGGGCAAGTAGACAGTATAATCTAATTGATGAACATATAGGCAATCATAAAAGAAGACATAGACACAGACACACACACACAAACACACACACACACGCACGCACGCACACTCATTTCTCTTGCTTCCATACTTGTCCATTCTCTCTCTCTCTCTCTCTTCTCCTCTTGGTCCTCCGGGAATAGGCTCCAAGAGTAGGTCTCCTGCTGCTTCTGTCTGCCTGTCTTTTGCTGCTCCAGAAGATGAAATAGAATGAGGGCATGGAAGCCCTCCTTTTATAGGGCACAAGGCCCCCTTGAATGGACTGACCAGCCAGCCTCATCCTGGCCGACCAGTCTGCTTGCTGGCCGACCTGGTTGGCTGGTCCAACTAGCCCTATATAAGGGCCTTTGGCAGCCCCTTTTGGGCTGCTGCCTTTGCCCCTTCCATATCAAGATTGTAGAGTTGATGCTGAAGAAGCAAAATCCGGGAGGTGTTGTCCGTCTCGTACAGATCCTTTAGAGTGACCCACGACTCTATTGATGTCTCGGCCATTTGGATATGTGGAAGAACAGAGTCCGCCGTAGTCCCTATGATTAACGCTAGGGCATGGACATCTCTGTCTTCCCAAGCTTTGAGCTCCTCTTTGTCTATTGCCATGAGTATCTTCCCTTGCCTGTCCACCATGTCCTCCGGCTTCTCCTCTACTCTTGTTATCAGTTTCCATAGCTTCCGAGCCACTAAATGACTCCGGATCTTCACTTTCCAGATCAGGTAGTTGGTCCCCTCCAGTCTCCCAGACTCTCTGAAGTTAGGGATAATGAATGAGAGAAAACTGGGAGAGGAGGAAGGGAGAGCAAGGGTTGAAGAGGCTGTAGCGGGTGACATCTCTGTTGTTATACCACACAGCAAAGTCAACCAAACTCAAATTTCAGTAGCCCAGAACTCTAAACGCACATGATTGAACCTGAGTCACCTTCGTTCTCGAAAGGGCACTGTCCTCGAGTTGTGGAAGTCGATTCCCAAGAGCTTGTGAATCAAGGTCGTGCTTCAGCAAGGTCCCTGCCTTCAGCCTCCCACACCTGTGAGCCTCCTACTTGGGCTTTGATACCATGTTAGAAATTACCCAACAGAGGGTACGCACAGCGGAAGAGTGATAATATTGCCCAAGAGCTCACATAGTGTGCGTATCAGCGGAAGAGTGATAATATTGGACTGGTCACAGTGACCAGACTAGACTGGTTAAGTCAAGTTAGGCCAGACTAACTAAACGAGAGTTAAACTAATTGAGTTGGGATTAGCTTAACCTCGGGTCTACCACCTCAGCCACCTGTCTAGCTGGCACTCCAGGTCAGCTGCCACATGTCCTGCCACGTAATCCACTGAGCTAGCTGCCACGTCAGCATCCACACGTGTCTGCCATGTCACCTGCCACATGTCAGATTACACACGTGTGCCACATCAGCACCTTGCAAGACCTCTGCCACGTGTCATATGCCACATCAACAGGAGCCTAAGGTTCCAAACCTTGGTTGACTGATGCGTGTCGCGCATCGCGCTTGCGGCATGGCAGAATTCTCTAGAGCTTCGCGCATCATGCCTTCTCGTCCGACGAGAGAGAGAGAGAAAAAAAAAAACCTCTCAGCAGCGCTCCCGTCAACGCTCAATGTAGTTGGCCTCTGTGAATGAACCTTCCGTCGAGCCACGGACCTACACCATGTATGCTCGCATTAAGGCCTCGCCAATTGCTGCGCAAATGTATGACGGGACCACCCACACAATCCAGAGAAAGGGTGCCCCGTTTGCTCTTACGCCGCTTGAGAACCTCCCTATTTGGCGCATGATTAAGTTGAGCTATCCTCCAGCGCTCCGTCCACGTTACGTTAGTCTCTGTCATGAAGCTCCATGCCTACCAACTAGCACCTCTCGGGTCCACACCATCGTTAGTGGCTTCATCACTCTTTGCGATGAGAGCTTCTCACACAGCATTTACGCTATGACAGTTATCCCTCGGTGAATTAACGGTGATTCCTTCTGCTCCCTTGCTGAATTGTCACAGCCTAAGAAGGCCATGAGCCTACGCTCTGATACCAATGAAATAATCCTCCCTCGTAAAATACAGCAGAGACACTCTCATTTCTTTATGCAATCGCTAGCTCTCTCGTGGAACCTCACGCTCATGATTTACTGCAGAAACACTCATAAGAGCTCTCTCTCTCTCTCTCTCTCTCTCTCTCTCTCTCTCTCTACACACACACAGAGCTAGGGCCCAGGACAACATGTCGGGCTGGATCCCCGCGACGGTATTTTATTTCTTGAAGAGAGAATCTGTTACAAGAGTTCAGCGTAGAGCTGCCTGATACATATCCAAAACGTGAATGAATGAATCATTACATGAGCTCTCAGGCTCCCTTTCTTGGCAAGAAGCCACTTGTGAATTTCTACATTACTTTCCTAGTTACATGCCACTAAGGGCAACTCTGGAGTCTTCGAAGCACTTGGTCACGCGAACCGCCTCCTAGACTCTGATTAGGCTCCCGTAGCGCTTAGGAAAATAACTCTTCTGGGTACCTGCAACAATTAATTAAAGTGCACCACCATGGCACCCATTAATTGTTAGCGCTTTGCATGCAAATAATACACTGTGGACTAATTCTAGTCACAGTGGGCGTCTCACTGAACACATTTGTAGAGCCAGTGTCAGAGGATCCACCTTCTAGAAGTGGATGAGCTGGAGGAGGTCCTTCAGCCAGAGCAAATTGTGTACCATACTGTACGCAAAGGCCCTAAGGGCAAGGAGTTTTACATGTATCTTGTAAAATTCAAGAATTATACGGCATTAGATGCCAAGTGGATGGACGAAGACATGTTATCCGATCATCCACAGCTTTTGGATGTTTACAAGGAAGCTTTTCAGTTGAGGTCAACTGAATAGAAGCCGAGGGGATGTCACCACAATGTAAATATCCTAAGTCAAAGTATAGTTGACCATTTATTTGATCATAATTTAAGAGTTTTATATGTGTTAATTATGGTCAAAGAGTTCTTTTAATGGTTAAAGATAATTGACTATGGTCAAGTAAACCTGACCTCGGTCGAGGAGACTTGGTTTATTACCAAGAGGGTTAACTACGGTTAACCAGAGAACTACAGAGTCGGAGAGTGTTGACTTCGGTCAACGAGACTTGGCATGCGCCAAGAGGGTTAACCATTGTTAACCAAGATGTGCCAACTTCGGTTGGAGAGTTGTGCCAACTTCGGTTGGAGAGACCTTGCTATAATTAAGGCACATCGACCCTTGGTCAAAGCTCCTTAATTATGATCAAGAGCGTTGACTTCGGTCAACTAGAGAATAAATATATATTTTTATATTTGTTATGTGTACACATGTGTTTAGTGGGGACGCCCATCGTGACTAGAATTAGTCCACAGTGTGTTATTTGCATGCAAAGCGCCAACAACTAATGGGTGCCATGGTGGTGCGCTTTAATTAATTGTTGCAGGTACCAGGAAGAGTTATTTTCCTAAGTGCTATGGGAGCCTAATCAGAGTCTAGGAGGCGGTTCGCGTGACCAAGTGCTTCGAAGACTGCAGAGTTGCCCTTAGTGGCATGTAGCTAGGAAAGTAATGTAGAAATTGACAAGTGGCTCGTTGCCAAGAAAGGGAGCCTGAGAGCTCATGTAATGATTCATTAATTCACGTTTTGGATATGTATCAGGCAGCTCTACGCTGAACTCTTGTAATAGATTTCTCTCTTCAAGAAATAAAATACCTTCGGGGGGGTCCAGCCCGACATGTTGTCCTGGGCCCTAGCTGTGTGGAGAGAGAGAGAGAGAGAGAGAGAGAGAGAGAGAGAGGTCTTATGAGTGTTTCTGCAGTAAATTATGAGCGTGAGGTTCCACGAGAGAGCTAGCGATTGCATAAAGAAATGAGAGTGTCTCTGCTGTATTTTACGAGGGAGGATTATTTCAGATACAATACCAAAAGGTTCTCCTACTAGATGCCAAGCACTTCAGATCTCTGAGCCTGCGTGCTCCACCTCGAGCAAATGTAGACTCTCTGTCTAGAGTGATCCTCTCCTCAGCCTTGCTGCCCTGAATGTCAGCCTAGGTAGGCAACCCTCCAAGCTCAGTCTGCAGCTCTTCCTTCTCCTCTTGGTCCTCAGGGAATAGGCTCCAAGAGTAGGTCTCCTGCTGCTCCTGTCTGCCTGTCTTTTGCTGCTCCAGAAGATGATATAGAATGAGGGCATGGAGGGCACAAGGCCCCCTTGAATGGACCGACCAGCCAGCCTCATCCTGGCCGACCAGTCTGCTTGCTGGCCGACATGGTTGGCTGGTCCAACCATCCCTATACAAGGTCCCCTTTTGGGATGCTGCCTTTGCCCCTTCTTCCTGCGCCTATTGCAGGCCTTTATGCCTGCCCATTTATTGCGCCAAGCAGTCTGTCAGGCCTGATGCAGGCCCCGAGCCTGCCCATATCCTCTGCCAGACAGTTTGCCACATGGCTGCCTCCAGCCTGCTCATCTGCTGCCTCTTCTGCAGGTCCATGGCCTCTGCCTTTTGCTTTGACAGCTGCCCACATGGCAGCTCATGTGCTGCCCATGTGACAGCCCCAATATCTCCAGGTCTACCTCCCCCATGCTTTCCTCATATGGGGGCTTACAGATGGGGAGGTGACCATTCCAACAGTGGGACCTTCAAACTTTTAACGGCAGATCAACGGTCGCCTCTCTATTTTGACACTGAATTGTGGGCTTGTCCTAGTGAACTTAGCAAAGTTGCCTCCATACTCTTATCAAGCTCCTAGTTATTTGTGAACCCTTCCCAATGATAGAGTTCCATAAAAGATTCGCTTTTGAGAGCGCTTTCAAGTTCTCCCATGCCTAGGGATGTTCTCAAGGATTCCATATTGTAATAGAAGCTTTCAAGCTGTTGGGGACGTTAAACGTGGATAGTTTGGGGGCACGAGACAGTACACACCATGTGGGCATGATTTGCATGAGGCATGAAAGGGAGTGAAGGGGGAAGAAGAGCAAGAGAGTGAGAGTGAGAGAGAGTGACACTCAAGTGCGGGTGTGAAGAATGATGAGCCACACCACAAACTCAGTTGTGTTTTATTAGGATTAGGTTTACCCTATGACTGTCTTAAGACAGTCATAGGTGTCCTATCTTTAATGAAGGGTTGGCAATGTGCCTTTATCCCAACAACCTCCCACCTAAAGGCCAATGTGCCTAAAGGAGAGAAAAGAATAAAAATTACAGCAATATACAGTTACTGTATACAAGACCATAAAGTAAGAATGGTCTCATCCTAATCCCATGATGTGGCGGCAATGTGCAAACCGCTCTGTAGGCAAGCTCTTAGTGAGCAAATCTGCAGGATTATCATTAGTATGCACTTTCACAAGCTCAAGTCGCTTGTCTTCCAGTACCTCCCTGATGAAATGATATTTCACTTCTATGTGCTTGGTCTTCTGATGAAAGACCGGATTCTTTGCCAACATGATAGCACTCTGACTATCACAATGCAAAACTGGCATATCTCCTGTAATGCCCAAATCTCCCACCAGCCGAGTAAGCCATATTGCTTCCTTGCAGGCCTCAGTGGCTGCAACATATTCAGCTTCTGTGGTTGACAGTGCAACGCATTTCTGCAACCGAGACACCCATGATATAGCACCTCCTGCAAATGTGAAAATATAACCGGTAGTAGACTTCCGGTTATCTGCATTCCCTGCATAGTCTGAATCTGTAAAACCATGCACCAATGCATCTTGCCTACCATAGCATATGCACAAGTCTTTGGTACCCTTGAGATACCTCAAGACACCTTTCATTGCTTCCCAATGCCGCTTGCCTGGATTTGCCATGTACCTGCTGATGACTCCCACCGCAAAAGCAATATCCGGACGAGTGGCAACCATGGCATACATCAAAGATCCAACTGCAGACGCATACGGAACCTTGGCCATTTCAGCCGTATCATCATCTGATCTGGGGCTGTCCTTACTGCTGAGTTTTAAATGTGGAGGCAACGGGGTACTAATGGACTTCCCCCCCTCCATTTTAAACCTCTGCAGTAATTTGTCAATGTACTCTTTCTGTGACAGAAACAAAAGTCCCTTGGACCTGTCACGAGTAATACGCATGCCAAGAATATGATTTGCATCACCCAAGTCTTTCATGTCAAAAGACTTATGCAGTTGTTTCTTCAAAGTACCAATCTCATGCTGAGATTTACTGGCAATAAGCATGTCATCCACATATAGAATGAGTAGCATCAAACTGCCATCCTTTGCCCGTTTGGTGTACAAGCAATGATCGGTCTCACACCTATGATACCCTTGGGACTGCATGAAGGCATCAAACTTCTTGTACCATTCTCTTGGTGCCTGCTTGAGTCCATACAAGCTCCTTTTGAGCTTACACACAAGCTGCTCTTTCCCTTTAACAGCATAT
Source organism: Dipteris shenzhenensis (assembly GCF_047967505.1). Classification (NCBI taxonomy): domain Eukaryota; kingdom Viridiplantae; phylum Streptophyta; class Polypodiopsida; order Gleicheniales; family Dipteridaceae; genus Dipteris; species Dipteris shenzhenensis. The sequence continues at coordinate 38,764,912 of NC_141604.1, forward strand.
CCCTCTGGCTGACTCATATAGATCTCATCATGGAGATCTCCGTGAAGAAAAGCTGTTTTCACATCCATCTGACATAAATCCATGTCGTCATGAGCAACAAGAGCTAACACTGCTCTCAAAGTAGTCATCTTGACTACAGGGGAAAAGATCTCATCAAAGTCAATGCCCTTCTCCTGCTTAAATCCCTTGGCAACCAATCTGGCCTTATACCTAGGTAAAGCATTTGAATCAACTTTGACTTTGTAAACCCACTTGCATGGCAAAACCTTTCTGCCTGCAGGTAACTGCACCAAGTCCCATGTATCATTCTGAAGTAGGGAGACCATTTCTGACTGCATGGCTTTCTCCCACTTCTTTTTCTCTGGCCTTCCCATAGCTTCCTTGAAGCTGGAAGGCTCACCACAATCTGTCAGCATGATAAAATCAGCCACATTATTGGCTCCTGGAACAAACCTGGCAGGAGGCCGTTGTACACGGGTGCTCCTTCTAACAAAATGTTCCGGATTAGGCTGCTGTCCAGCCTGTTCTTCATGCATGACGGGTGGCTGTACCACCATATCTGGCTGTTCTACAGCCTCATCTGCTGGCATATCCAGTGGTGCATCATTGGCAAAATTATCTGGCTGATTTTCAGCCTGTATACCCTCTTGAACAGGGTTATCTGCAGCAGGCTGCTGCTGCATATAAATGGGCATTCTTTGCTGTCCAACATCATCATAAATAACCCTCCTGTATTCCACAGGTTGCACGGGTTCCTTGTGTACACTATCTTCTTTAAAGATGACATCATTGCTGCGTATAATCTTCTGTTTAACGGGATCCCATAACCTGTACCCCATTTCACCCTCGTCACCATAACCCATAAAGATGCATCTGATAGACTTTGGATCCAGTTTGGTGCGTAGGTCTTTGCGTACATGAGCAAAGCACTCGCAGCCAAATACACGCAAGTGCTTATATGAGGGTGGCTTGCCAGACCACACCTCCTCTGGCACTTTCAACTCCAAAGTCTTGTTTGGCGACCTGTTAATAATGTGAACTGCTGTTTGCACGGCTTCTGCCCAAAAGCCATGGGGTAATGCAGCATAAGACAACATACATCGAACCTTTTCCTGAATAGTTCGATTCATCCGCTCAATTGCACCATTTTGAGATGCATTATGAGGGGCTGTGAGTTCCTGTTTGATGCCCTTAGCTTGGCAAAACTGCACAAAAGCATGTGACACATACTCACGCCCATTATCGGATTTGAGGCATTTCAGCCTACGACCTGTCCGATTCTCTACGTGAGCGACAAACTTCTTGAAAGCATCTAAGGCATCTCCCTTATGCTTCAAGAAATAGACCCACACTTTGCGTGTGGCATCATCAATGAAAGTAATAAAATATTTTGCACCCCCTAGTGATAACTGTGGCATCTCACACAAATCAGTGTGCACTAGATCAAGTGGTGCTCTATTCTGGGGAGTTCTCCTCTTATGAGGAGTCACATAATGCTTGCCAAATATACAATGATCACAAGTAGGCAAATCTGAAAAAGAAAGAGGCGGCAGATAACCCAAACGTGACAGTTCTTGCATTCCTTTAACAGACATGTGTCCCAACCGGCTATGCCACAATGAAACCTTTGGCAGCTCGGTTATGGCAACAACATGATTACCCACACTGGAAACATAAAGAGGATACAAGGTATCACTCTTAAAACCCTCAGCCACTACAGTATGGCCATCAGTAATCACCCATTTGGAATCCCCAAATGTGGTGTGGTAACCACTGTCATCCAGTAAGCCAGTGCTAATCAGATTTTTCTTGATTTGCGGCACATGGCGGACACCATCAAGCATGAATGTGCGTCCATCAGGAAATACTATCTGTATACTGCCAATCCCTGCAATCTGACATGCATAGTTGTTCCCAAGATGAACAACTCCATGAGTACCTGTGTAGGAAGTAAACCACTCCCTATGAGGAGTAACATGAAAAGAAGCACCTGAATCCAAGAGCCAGGTGTGCATGTCATGGCCATCAATAACCAAAGCATGTGCTATTACAACAGAAGAGCATAAAACATCATGTATGTCACTGTCACTGTCCTCTGCTGCAACATTCACTGCATCCAAGTCATCTGCCTTGGCCTTGCCTTTGCCTTTGCTTGCATTTCCTGCATCCTTTATTTCAGCCTTCTTGGCTTTCTGATCCCGAATGAACTTGAAGCATTTAGACTTCACATGTCCCTTCTTGCCACAATAAAAGCATTCAATGTCCTTTTTGCCACGGGACTGACTGCGGGATTTGGACTTACTAGCAGATCTCCCCTTCTGCTGAGTCCTGCCTCTATCTTGTACCTGCAAAGCATTTGAAGACTTGCTGCCCGCATTATTCTTCCTGCTCATCTCCTCCATGAGGAGAGAGCTCTCTACATCAGCATATATAAGAGTGACATTTGAATTAGACAGGGTGGTCTTGAAAGTGTCCCAACTCTTGGGGAGGGTACACAACAAAAAAGTAGCCTTGAACTCCTCATCAAGGTTCAACCCCTGTGCAATCAGCTGTGTAAAGATGGCATTGAACTCACTCAAGTGTGAGGTCATAGCTGTACCTTCCTTCATGCGAAGATCAACCAGCTTCTTCAACCAATAAACCTTACTGGTTGAGCTCTTTTGGGCATACAATTCTTCTAGCCTTTGCCATAGGCCATAAGAGGTCTTTTCAGCCTGTACATTGAACACAAGAGTGTCTGAAATAGTGAGCATGATAGCTGCCCTTGCGGACAAATCAAGCTCTTCCCAGTCATCTGCTGCCATGTCAGATGGCTTGACACCCTTCACCCTTATGGGCTTAGCAATCTTCTTTAACAGAAGTACATTCAAGCACTGTTCTGCCCATAATGCATTGTTGTGTGCTCCTTCCAGTTTCTTTATGTTCAGAATTGAAGAATCACTTCCCCCTGATGCCATATCAGATGAGGAAAGTACCTGACTCCCTGGAAGTAAAAAAAAGACTGAATAAAAATTCTGATTTCTCAGAAGAACCTGCTCTATTCAAGAGCCAGAAGCACTTTCAATGGTGCTGTTTTTTACTGTCAGAAAAAAAAATCTGCAGCAAAACAGTAAATGACCCTGCAAATACTGTACCTCTTGACACACTGTACTGTGCTCAAAGAGGCATAAAGATAGTAAGTTCAGACTGATAAAGACAGTAAGTTCAGACTGCTGCAGCTGCTCAACAAGTGCTTAACAGTGCATAATCATCTGACAAAGCACAAACACTGCTGTAAACCCTGCTGTACTGTCTGAAAACCCTGCTGTACTGTCTGTACTGATCACTTCTCCCACCTCAGATGAGGTATTGCACTGAGTTAATATGCATAAACCACTTGGCAAACACCAAAAAAAAAATGACACTTCAGCCTGTCACAAAACCTGCAACAGTAAATGGGATAAATCCCAAGCAATCACCCTTATACCAAGGGGAGAAAATGCATCTGAAGATCTCTGTCGGTAACCCAAGTGCTATGAAACAAGGTCTGGGCAAAAGCCCCTTGATCTGACACCTGAACCAAGTGAAGGGCACCTCAACAGTGAGGTAGCATGCAATATGAAAATCTCTCTGACAAAAATTATCCACCAGTGTAATGCAAATACTGCCCCTGTGTACTCAGTAACAACACAAATCACAACGTACAAACACCAAGAAGAAAATCTTTTGAGCACTGTCAACGATGGGCAGTTAGGGACCGAGTAAACTCGATGCGCCCTGACCAAGCGTGGCTCAACTGAGATTTTCAAAGTGCGTACAAAGAATGTGACCTGCAACAAATGTCACCAGATGCACTGCGGAAACAAAGCAAATGTGTGCTCCCTGGCTACACACTGCCTCAAGGCATATACTGCAAACACATCCAGGCAAAAGCCCTTTGAAATGGTCACCCAAAACTGAGAATTGCACTCAGTAAATGCATAGAAGCCTCTGCAAAACAAGCATCTGACCTTCCTGAATGACAAGTAACTGCGCAAACACCACCATTGTGGCACAAGTCACCTCAAACGTGAGGGACACGAGAGTACCTGCTGTACCTCAACAGATGCACAGTATACAGCTGAAATGCTTCAGGAATGCATCAGGAACGCTTCATGTACTTCCGTACTTGCGCGTACATGCATGTACCACGCACAAAACAGAGTGCTTCAGTACTATTCCTCTTGCAAAAAATTTTGTGTGCCTGCTGTACTTTTCTGGTACGGAAATGGTTGGGTAGGCTAGGGAGAGGAGGCTAGGTAGGCTAGGTAGGCTCTGATACCAGTTGAAAGGGAGTGAAGGGGGAAGAAGAGCAAGAGAGTGAGAGTGAGAGAGAGTGACACTCAAGTGCGGGTGTGAAGAATGATGAGCCACACCACAAACTCAGTTGTGTTTTATTAGGATTAGGTTTACCCTATGACTGTCTTAAGACAGTCATAGGTGTCCTATCTTTAATGAAGGGTTGGCAATGTGCCTTTACCCCAACAAGGCATGCATGCCCCATGAGGGTAGATCACTATGGATCTGGCCCATCACAAGGGATGCCATGTGGGCAGCATGTAGGTTGACACATGGGCAGCCACTTGGGCATCCTACTTCCACAACTTTAGGATCTTATGTTGATACTTTCAGAATTTACTATGTTCTTTCTCATATGACCTCTTTGTATCTCCCAAGAGAGATGTTGACCATGCCATAGTCTTGGAGCCTGGCAGCAAGGCCATCAACAAGGGGCTTTGTATCATCTTCCCAAACAGCAACAAGAGGAAGCAGCACAACGGGTAAAGGAATAACTTTTCTATTCAGCCACCCTGCTGCCAGCTCTGCCTCCTCCCTGCTAGTCCCATCCTCCCTTCCCACCTCTCTTCCCATCCGGCTCCCCTCTGTTCTATTCACCACCCTTCCTTTTCTGGCTCCCTCCTTTCACAGCCCGCTTGGGCCTGTTGCTCAACCTGTTTTTGGGCCTGTGCCAACCCGTTTTGGGCTGTGTCTTCCTCCATTTTTCCATCAGCTTCCTTCTCACAAGGGGCTCTTACACCTTTCCGCCTTATTCACTCCTGATCTTGCTGCCCCCATTCCCTTGAGGGGCTCTTTTGACAGCCAGTTAAGGGCTTAGATGCCCGTTTTTAGGACTGCTACCAGCCTAGTTTTTGGCCTGTTTTAGGGCCTTTGCCATCGATTTTCACCATTCTGCCATGACTACTAAACCTGCAAACCACCTCTCCAAGCCTGCAACGATTTTTAAAAAATGTAAATCCCCGCCCCTCCCTCCCCCCTCTATCTCAGAGCGCCCAGGCTTCATTGAGTTCCTCCTCTTCAGGACTTGATTCACTATCTTTCCTAGACTCGGTTCCTCTGGTCCAATTGCCAGGCCACAAGCCCTGCCCAGGCCAGTCACTCCCACGAGAGTTGCGCCTAGGGCCTTGACCCTTTCGCCTTGATGATCCCAGTCCTACTCCACCCACTTAGCGGTGACAACAGAGGATATTAGACTCCAATTCTCTTTGATTTTATGTTCCTGATTAGCAGAGCTTATGAGGAAAAGCATGCCCCCAGTAAAGTAATGGGTGCAGTCTAAGTTTAGGGGTTACTGCTAAAGATAGCTAGTGCTAGGCCTATAAGTACGAGTCAGGGCTTAATATTCGAGGTTTGAGGAGTTGGAGCCTCCATTGGACATAGATCTCTTGGCTTGGGAGTGGTCGCTAGAGGAAAGGGTGTGTGGTATGGGACTCATGTCTTGACCTCGAGGTTGGCTATCTCTCACAGTGGTCTAGACATCGGGCTCAGTGGTGGCTCGATGTATTGAGCCTACAGCCAGGAGGTGAACTGCTAGCTCGAACCCCTATGGGTTCTTTTGCGGGACGGTCCCACGGCATTGAGTGGAATTGTACCCTACTAGGGTCATAAGCGACTTAACCCCTTTGTGGTTGGTTTGCCAAGCAAAGGGGTTGTGCACGATGGTGGCTTTGTCCAAGTGAGTTTTAGGGAAAAACCCACCACAAAAACATAAAATCCAAGAAAACAAAAAACCCAAAGGCCCCTAAACAAAAAAATAGAGTGCCAACAGCTGTAGCACCACAGCCAGAGTTGCATACAGCCTTTGTTGGGCAGTCAATGATATTCTCATGCTCCAAGAGCACATGTTTTCAGTCGTGAACATCCACTAACATACTTGCCTTCTACCTGGAAGGGGCAGCAGGGGGTTTACATTTCAATGGGATCAGCCCTAGCTTTGGTGTATGATTAGAATGGGTTCATAGCAAGACGTGTAGTGTGGATGGGACTGAGGATGGGGGATACCAGGGTAGGGATCCTCAAGGTGTATGCGCCCACTCGTCAACAACAGAGAGCACTTTTGGAGACAGCTGGTAATGTTTTCCAGACATGATTGCTTTTGAGACAGCTCATAGTGTCTTCCAAATATGATTGTTGGATAGTTTCTCTTTCAGGCACGGCTAGATCAGCCTGATCCAAAAAGGGGGGGCCGAGGTGACATCTGCCAATGATGCTGATCACACTAGTCTCGTCATGAACTTGAGGCTTTGTTCACACCTTTGTGACATCATCCACAACACACAAATAGGTTTTGTTCAAGAGAGGAGCATCTTGGACAACGTCTTCCCTTTTTGGGAGTTAGTGGATTAGGCTTGAGAGAAGGCCTAGCCTCTTGCTATCCTCTTACTGGATTTTGAGAAGGCGTACGACATGCTGGATTGGGCTTTCTTGGAGGGCCCTCCACCATGTGGAGGCTGGCCTTTTCAGACCATTGGTGTGGGCAATTTCTGCCCTTTACTCATGCAGCTTCAGCCAGGTTCTTGTAGGGGGGCGCACAGGGGAGGCCTTCCTACTCTCCCAAACCTTGTTCGTGGAGGGCTTAGCAAGAGCCTAGAGAGGTTAGGCTCTCCTTGGGGGGGTAGTGTTTGGCTTTGAGAGTCAAAATCAAGTGGGAACAAGTCAGTTGGTTTTAGTATAGATCTGAGGAGCTTCAGTTGCAGGGCGCTGACCTTAGCTTCTGATCCCTAGGATTTTTCAAGGTTACTTATCCACAATGTAGATCCAAGGATTCAAGTTTGAAAGTTTTCACCTAATGTTTCATTCAAGGTCTCAGTGGAAGAGAGTGTTTTCTGAGATTTGAGTTGTGTTAAATGAAAAATAATATGATTCTTTTTAAAACTAAAATGGATTGGATGACACTCTGGAGTACAATGACATGCATCTCCCCTAGAACTTGCTCATCTCAAGTGGTGTGGAGGGACATGGGTTCTCTTGTTTTGTTTTGTCCTAGCATAGGTCCTTGAGTATGCATTGGTATTTCTATGCATTCATGAATTCTCTTTTGTGTTTTCACTTGAAACTGTGCTCACAGCTTGGACTCGTGTGCAGTTGCCAGAGCCATACAGCTTTTTAGTCACGTGGTTTGTGGTGTTACCTGTTACATACGTCATTGCACAAAGTCTTACCAATGTTATCTTGAAGGACTTTCTCATCCTTAAGGTAACAATGTTGGCATGTTTGTACTACCCCCGTCTCCCCTCCAATTATTTGCTTACTCTATTTCTTAAGTGTTTTACTATTATCTCCTCTGAAATCCTTTGTTGTAGGGTCCATGCCCTAATTGTGGGGCATCAAACAACTCTTTTTTTGGAACTATCTTGACGATACCAAGTGGAGGTGACACTAATGAGGTGAAGTGTGAGAAGTAAGTGGACTGGTTGCCCTTTGCTACTAATATCTATACATAAAGTGTATTTGGTATCAGCTTCTCTTAAGATTAGAGCTGGAGCTCTTGTTTTTCACAATTCGTTTTTTTGCTAGGACAACGTTCTAGATCAATATGCATGCATGCCATGATTACAATTTGTTCAAGATTTTTGTTTCGTCTGCATACAGTTGCAGGCACATTTGTTTGGTACCTGCACGGAACATTACATTTAATCACAGAAGAACTTGATTGGTGTCAATACTTGATGCTGCAGATGTACTTCGATACTGAAATTTGATTTGAATACACGGTTGATTACTCTAGAAAGCACACCTTCCGAAGGAAAGGGATCCAAGGGGCCTAATGTAAATTCAATCACTACACTTTGTTGATTGTATCATTTTTTCTGGCTTAAAACCTTTGGGAGCCTCATCTGCATAGCTGGATATAAATGTTTTTGAGTGCACTGGTACTTCTTGGTACCTAACATAACAGATTATGCCTCTGTGAATAGGAGCCAAAGACCAAAAAGGCTGCTGCACCACGTGTGAGTGTCAACTGAGCTCCTTCAAGTAGTGCAAGACTATCTCTAAACTTCTGACAGCAGTAGTGCTTAAATAAGTAAAGGTGAGGGACATTGTTGAATGAAATATCCTAATTGCTGCCACATGCTATTGGGAACCACCTTATGCGACATATTCAACACAAGACCAATGGTGATCAATGTCCAGATGGGGAAAGAGTTTTGATGTGTACCATATGGGACCACTGATTGACCGATGTCGAGGTACAGGATGTTAATGTGGAGTCGCTGTAACAGCATAGAATGAGTGAACTTTTATAGGTGACAAACCTTGGTTTTGTTCCTAAGAGATGACATGCAAAAGTTGTAGCCTTGGTATCTTCGTATCAGATGCCATATGCCTACTGTAATTGAAGAATATAGCACAAAGGTAAACTTCCAACAATAATTACCATATTGTTTTTCAGATCTTTCCAGGTGCTCCCCCTTTACACTTATGTTAGATTAGCAGTTGAGCCTTGTACTCTCTCGGGATAAACCATAAAACAAAAAATCTCGTGCTTCTTAGGAGCTTAGATTTGTCATGCTTGGTCTGGCCGTGCATGCTATCTGGCACAACTGGTGTTGTCCAAAGATCATTAATTTAAATAAGTTTTAATGAGAGGGTTGAACTGTAAAAACCCATGTTATTCATCATGGACTTTTGAAATTAAATTTATGTCTGGTTGTCTGTATAAGTTGCAGTGGATTGGTATAGTGGTAACTCCTTGTACTCTTGGCATTGTGTGGTCCATCAGCTTTGACTTAAAAGGGTTTTTTCTCTGGGCTGGATGTTATAGAGCCAGTGTCTGTCATGCATGATGGGCTTACGAAGGTTCAATCTGGCTGGTAACTATCGTCTAGTGAGAAATTCTGGCAGTAAGTTTCTGTTGTTACTCTCTCATGATGCTACGTTTGTACATTAATGCTGTGGTACAAGCCAAGAAGAAGCATATGGCTTACACTCAATGAAAGAAATATGGAGTTTTGAAGAAGAAAGAAATCACAACCGGAGTACCCAAGGAAAGAAACACTTAGACTCCTAAACAAAGCAGGATATGCCACAATAAAGCTAGAAGCATCAAGTGAGGAAAAGAAAGAACTGCAAGAACATTGAGAGGTTGTACAACAATAGGGTGGATCGAGTTTTTCCAAGAAGTAGCTCTATAGATTCTATGCAAAAGGCTGTCATAAGAACAATGAGAATACAAGAGACTTAGCTCTCTCTCTCTCTCTCTCTCTCTCTCTCTCTCTCGCTCTCTATTTCTCAAGGCAGATTATTTGAGAAAATGAGTATTAAAGATGAAAGAGATCGCAAGTGAAGGACAAACTAGATAAAAAAGTCTGTATTTTCTTTATGCGTGCAGAAGGATGGCAATTGTTTGGTTCTAACAAAAGCCATACTTTTGAGGTGGATGATACTCTGGTTTCAATGTGCAGTGTGAGAAAACCTCTTTTTTTAGTATTCCTTGCATCAAGTGTGCAGGACTGTTTGGAAGGAATGTTTGGGTCTTTTGAATTTTCTTCTTTGATTGAAGATTTTCTGGTGACCATCTTTGTTCATTCACATGTAAGTGATAGCCTAGTCCTAACCAACCTAGTGGTAAGCTAGGCAGGAGAATGTCGAAATTGCTATTTGCCTCATCTTTTGAGGAAGAGAACTGGTGAAAACTCTTTTCCATGGAAAAGGTGGTGTTGTAGCTACAAGCTAACTCGAGCAGCACCAGCTGTGAATGTGTGCATTCTCTGTGAATGCAGAAAAGAGAGGTATGTAGTCTCCACCTATGCCGTCATGAATAGTATGTTTTTGCAGTAGTATTTTAGTAAGTTCTCCCTCAAAAGCATCATATTGAAAGTGATAGTCAATGAGGGGTTGGATTTGTGGTGGATGTATTGCACTTCCAAAGGCCTTAGCAAGGATTGAACCCCCTTGACAGCCTTCAAGGGGTATGCTGAGTGCCAAAAAGCATCATCACCTTGATGCTTCCATGTAGCAATGATAGCCAAGATTCAGAGTTGTGCATGTAGTTCAAGTGCTAAAAAATGAACATATTTATTAAGATTAAATGAATGAAACTCTCGATTGTGCTTGATGACCCCTGATCAACATGGAACACGACCCAAACGACACGAAATTGGGCACTTGAAGACTATGCTTCTACAATTGTTGAAATTCATTTTTCTTGATGATGTATGCATGAATGTGTTAATTGATTGGCCCAACGAACAACAAAGCAACAAGCGGCGGATCTCCGAGCGGCAAGGGCAGGCAGCAGGTCATGAGCATTGTGGTCCAATTCGAGTAAGTGGTCTAGAAAGGTTCCCGGGTAGCATCTTAGCAGGTCGGTTGCTAGAACCACATGGTAGAACGGGAACCGGTCTATAAGAGTCATGATGTATTAGGAAGACGGCTCGCAAGTGTCTTGTGTGAGTATCAAGTCCTGTTACAGACAAAACCTCCAAGAAATAGTTTATGCTGACCAGCGACGACGCGCTAAGGTTGTTACTTGGTCGAGCACAATATTTCAAAAGATCTCTCTGAGTGTCGGTTGTCGATTTCAGAAACTTATAGACGTGTTTGAGGACTAATTTTTGGACCGAGGAGTGCCCCTAGGCAGCCCTTCGTATAATCTAGGCGATTGAAGATGTCTGATTCACGTGCAGAGAGAAGACAACTATACGCGGCCAGGGGAGAGCAATACCTGTGGCGAGGCCACAGAGGGTGACAAGACTTAGGAGACAAAGAGGCTGCAATGAATTCTGAACCGGGTATGGATGAGCAGGCAAGTCGGCATGGTGTAGCTGCAAACTCTCGACAATCTAGACGAAGCACCGGTCGTGGACCAAGAGGAGCAGCTTTTGGTTATTACATTGATACCAAGAGTGAACCGGTTATGGGAAGCTGTCTAAGCCTGAAGTCTTCAATCAAGAAGCAACCTTCAGGTGGTGGATGGAAGAATTTGATCCGTCATCCACAAAAAGTCTCCATGGAGTTCGGACAACCCATACTCAGGTCAAGCCGAAGGCTCTAAAATGTAGCGACTAGAGCAGAGGCAGGACAAGCTTCGAACCGAGAATGACAAAAGGGTTCTGTCCATCGCAAGTCAGAGACAGAATGAGAACGTGACTGTAGCAATAGGTGGACTTCCGACCAGGAAGTGGGACATGGTTTTGACAAGACAAGTCGAGAGTCATACCAGGCTGCAGTACCCAAGCAAAGGACTCCAAAGCCCTATTATACTAGGATTTCGGCGACGAGCACCAAGCCCAATACCTTCCCCAGTGCGTGTTCGAGCTAGAAGAACACCATGCCATCCAGTCCCGCCTACAATACCAGTGGGTGGAAGGCGAGATCGACGCGAGGATTTGTTTCCACCGGTCTATTGGCATGTTCATATTTGACACAGAGGTCTATCTCATCAATAGTACGAGAAAGATGAAGACCTTCCTAAGGAACCAGAACCAGAACCAGAACCAGAGCCACAGCCAGTGGTTGTAAAGCCCAAAGTGTCTCCACCAATCAAGGTAAAGTTTTATAATTACAAGGGAACAGATGAGGAAGACCCGTAGATTCACTTTGCAAAGCTTCTTGTTAATGGGGCCAAGACCAAGGACGATTATATGAATTAGTTCCCCTGCACCTTGGTAAAAATAGCTCAGAGGTGGTATAATCAATTCCCAATTGGTTTGAGAGTGTATGACGGAAGCCTTCTTGAAGCGTTTCAGAGAGGAAATCGATGATGAGGATGTACGTTCCAAATTGAGTGAGGTCAAACAGAAGGAAGGCGACTCCATACAGGAGTTTTGTCCTAAGAGTGCGGGCCTTTGATCAATCAGCTTAGCACGTGCTCGATGACAAGTCCATGCGTGCTTAGCTTCTGGCAGGTCCTAGGTAGATATCCGGTCCCCGAAAATTGTAAATCCTACCAAGGCATATGAAGACTTGCTTAACCGGGCAGTGGCTTTGAAAAGTGGTGGAGCCAAGTCCCAAGCCGAAGAAAAAGAAGAATAATAGTGATAATGAGGCTGATTCACTAAAGAAGAACAAGCTTAAGTCTACTGTAAAAAAGGCTTTGAAGGAGATGGGTTACCAGGAAAAGCCAAGCTCTAGCGGAAAGTGGCGCAACAAGTGTTCCAAGAAGGAAGGGACATACAGAAGAAGACTGCCACACAAAGTATTGCAATGTATGTACCGAGTGGGGCCATGATGAGACCGAGTGTTGGTTTGCCAAGAAACAGGTTGCAGATGTGAACCAAATTACAACGGACCCCAAGCCCAAAGGACTGCTACCCAGACCCGAGCAAAGCAACAATAAAGGAATGATAAGGATAAAGGTCCTGGTAAATGTTTTTGCTGTAGTGATAATCATACCCAAGCCGAATGCAAACTGTGGCAAGAGCATCTTAAAATGCTCAAAGATAGCCTTGAAAGACAGGAAGTGGACCCCGGTGGTAGATGACCAAGTACCGGTTATCTCAGTGGAAAATAAGAAGCAGATTGTTTGTGGTGTTATTGTAGATGGAGGATCTGGAGTTCATCTTAAAACCATCACCGTTCAAGATATCAATGACCGGTTGAGCCAAAAAGTATGCTACAATGCTGTAATTACAATTGGTGGAATTCATTACACAGTAAGTCTATTAGTCATACACTGTAAGTCTATTACACTACGTCTATTATACAGTAAGTCTATTAGCCATACCCATGGAAGAGAATGGGTACCTAACCTTGTTAGGTCGATCTTGGCTTAAAAGTGCAAAGGTAATGCATGATCGAGGCTCAACTTTGATGCTTGTCAAAATGGCGATGCTGAAATCCAAGTATGATACTAGTAGTTGTCGTCCAATAAACTTGGGAATACCAAACCAATTTTTGCAACACATTGAGACTCGATCGATGGAGATGCAAATCACTACTAATATGCGAGATTGATGTCTTCCAAGTTACCGTCGAGCTCAAGAAGAAGAGCAGCATTGCTATCCAAGCAATTTCACTAAGGACATGGTTGATAAAAGAGAACTTGCCGAGTAGCAAGTCACTATTACTTGGATTGATTTGGACTATCTAATTCCAGAGCCAACACAAGAACTTAATCTGGGAAGTGAGGATGATCTTCGGACAATGGTAAGTACACACTTTAACTGGAGATCAGCTGTAAGCGCTTAAGGATTTATTCCTACAATATAAGGATGCGTTTGCAGGGTGTTATATAGACTTACATGGAGTGCCACCAACAATTTGTCAGCACCAAATACCCCTCGTTCTAGATGCCAAGCTTGTTCGACAACAACGATATTGAATGAATCCCAAATATGCCAAATAGGTCTAGATAAGTTGGTTCATGCAGGGTTTGCTTATGCCATTGATCGGAGTGATTGGCTATTCCCAATGGTTGTGGTACCAAAGAAAAATGGCAAGCTCAAAGTTTGTGTGGATTATTGAAAGCTTAATGCCGAAACAGTGCTGGGGCTCGGATCTATTTCCAATTCCATTTACAAACGAGATCTTGGACCAAGTTGCAAAACATGAGATGTACTCATTCATGAATGGAAAGAATGGCTATAACCAGATATCCATTGCTCTTGAAGTTCAATCAGAAATGGCATTCATCAAGGAATGGGGCGCTTATGCCACAAAAGTCATGCCTTTTGGGTTGCGGAAATGCACCTTCCAACCAAGAAGGATACCATGTTCTAGTGGACCGAGGAGTTAGCTACAACCTTCCATGACTTGAAGAAGTGGGCCACTAAGACGCCTCTCCTTCGTCAACTCAGATGGGATGTGATCTTTCATGTCCATGTAATGCATTTGGTCACGAAATTGGAATTATCTTGGCACAATAGAGGGTAAACTAGTTTACCCAGTTTACTATGCAAGCAGACTAATGACCCAAGGCAAGTCCAACTATAGTTTCACCAAGACAAAGGCACTTGACATGGTCTATAGTGTACAGAAGTTCCGGCATTATTTACTTGGCAATCAATTTATCTTCTATGTGGACCACCAAGCATTGTTGTATTTGATTAATAAAATAGTCATTTAAGGTAGCCGGTCTCCCTAATACATCATGACTCTTATAGATTGTTCCCGTTCTACTTGGCGGTTCCAGGAACCAGCCTGCTAAGATCCTACCTAATAACCTTTCTAAACCACTAAATCTTATTGGACCACATTGCTAGTGACCTATTGCCTGCACTTGCCGCTCAGAGATCCTCCACTTGGTGCTTGGTTGCTCGTTGGGCCAATAAAGGTGCCTGGTTGCCAAGCGTCTAGGTCACGTTGCATGTTGACCAAGGGTCAACATTTCACATTAGCCAGCTTCATCAATGTCCCTATGGATGTTGATCTCTTCACAGAGTAATGGTGACAAGCGATCCTCAAAATTGGATGACTTGTGAGGCTCGGGGTATCGTTGAATGTACCTTCTACATTTTCAAGGTGCCGGGCTTGGCAAGGTCACCGAGGGTGGTGGTTGAAGTGAGGAGGGTCTGGGGCATCCTGGTCCAAAAGATATATATGAAGACGATTGAGATGATTGGGTATTGGAGCTAGCGGCCACAGATGTAAGGCATTAATATTGATGGGAACTTCATCCGAGTGGAGGCACCACTCTTCCTTTCACTATTCTATCACCTAGACCACGTCTAGGTTTGTGATTTCTAAGTGTGCAAACTTATATTTATACCGCTTCTGTTGCACCTGTAGCTCAAAAAACTTAGTAATTGGCGATTGGCACACTGTACAAAATGCGGCCACCGCAGTCCTATTTTCTGAGTCATGGCCATCTCTAGTAAGCTTTTTAACCAAAAGTAGGGACCCAAAATACTACGACAGAGGTAAGGCAGTCGGGTGTAGTAAGAACAAGATGATGTGCATGAGAGCTTGACACTCCATCTTGTATGTTGCCCACTGGTTGGCTGCCTTGGTCATCACCTGCTTCTCAAACTCGTGTGCAGACCGGCGATAAAAAGAAAAATCTGTTGGTAGATATTCTAAAGGGATGATGCGGGCTGGCGGTTGGTACAAAATTGGGGCTCGGAAGGGAGTTTCAACAGCCACATCTAGGGTCTGGTAGGTGACCCAGAGGTCCTCTTTGCCAAGAATGACGCGCAGAATATCTAACGACATATATAGAGCCATGGGACAAACTTCTAAGGGAGGAGACAGGGCTTTGCAAAAGGACGAGGGGGCTTTGAGGTACTTGTGGATGAGAAATCTATTGGCAATCGAGACCCCTTTCAGTGGGACACTTGCTCGGTGGTCTCTAGCTCATCTAGCATTAACAAGGCATGGGTAGTTGTTGAGGCTCTAGAAACATATTACGCACAATGAGCCCTTGTAGCACCTGGAGTTGGAGCTCGTTGGGAGGCCAGTGTCTTTGACCTGGATGTATGAGTAGTCCTCCCTAGGGTTCGTCTTGCAGAGGGGGTGCCCAAGGCTGATCCTCCCTGATGCGCTTAGTCATCTTTGCTGTTGGGTCCCTTTGTGGCTATTTGCCAAGATGCTCATCATGCAGCACTTGGAGCATCCTCTTGATCCTCTTGAGTATGTGGAGGTGGTCTTCAAAATCTTGATTGAGCTCCCAAAGCTCCCCAATCTCAGCCTAGAGCCTTGTGGTCTCGAAGCTGTGTTTGTCAGTGCGCTGGAGTGGCTTCCAAGTCTCTGATTCACTGCCAGTGGGGGTTCGATTTCTCTCTTTGCGGTGATTAATTCTTGCTCGGCCATATCAAGCAACTTCTCATCCTCCTCTTATTGCAGCTGCAAGGCAGTATGTTCTACCTTCAATTTTTCATTGCTCTTTGTGAGAGCCTGGAATGCCACCTATAAAGAAAGTTCTTGGAGACAAATAAAACAACACTAGAGACTAATGATAGTTGAAGAAGAAATATATATCACCAAAGGAACTCAATACAAGATAAGAAATATCTGAGAAAGAAACTGTGGAGGGAGCAAACAACAGTCCTCAAGAACAGCCAACTGAAGTGGGCTCTGCACTAGCTCCACTAGCTGGAACTGAACCAGATCTGGGTCAGTAACCTATTGCCAGAAGAGCAAAGGTTTGCTGCAGATCTGGAGAAAATAATACAGCAGCAATAGAGATATAAGACGATGCTGATCTGGAGCAGCAGCAGGAGAGGATGATGGAGCTGAAGTAGAGGAGGCAGAGATGCTGAAGCTGAGGCAGATGAGGCAGAGATGTTGAAGCGGAAGCAGGAGTGGAGGCAGAGGATGCTGGAGAGGATGCAGGAGTGGAGGCAGAGGAAGCTGGAGAGGATGCAGGAGTGGAGGCTGAGGAAACAGAGGCAGCAGTAGCAATACTGGAGCGCAGGTATGCAGCAGCCTGTTCTAGAAAAGGTGAGTTAAATAGCTAGGGGGCTACAGTCTTTTATAGGCCTGACCTATCTGGTCGGTTAGGTTGGCCAGTTCTGGTCAGCCAGTTCTGGTCGGCCAGATGTGGCCTTTTTGGCCATTTATTTGGCCCTGACCTTGGTGTTTGGAGATTTGCCAGTTTTGGCCTTTCTAGCCAGTTGTTTGGCCCTGGCCTCTGCATTTGGAGATTGCCTGTTTTAACACCCCCTCTCAATGTCTAAGGTAGAATTGTTCCAGGGGTAAAAAATGGTTCCAGGGGTGATCTATCTTCTTCATCAGCCTTTTGTTTTTTTTTTACAAGAGGGTTTTCATTTAGATGGAGATGCCTACAAAGTAGGTTTTCATCTTCGCTAAATGCCCAGTAGTGATGGTACAGTTAGAAAGTAAAAAGAGAGGTACTTAAGGAGTGCCGTCACAGGGGATTTGTTCACTTCCTTAAGCACAAGTATACAAATACTGCTAAGGAGAAGGAGGCGGTACACCAATCCCAAGCCGTGGGCTAAGATGCTCAAGAATAGGTCAGTTAACTGGCTTGGTAAGAATGTCAGCATGATTATCGGTAGTTGGAACATATATCAATCAAATAGTACCCAATTCCACTTGCTCGCGAGTAAAATGAAAGTATACGCCAACATGTTTGGTGCGGTTGGAGAAAATGGGATTGCCGATGAGAGCGATGGCACTTTTGTTGTCGACGTAGAGGACCGTTGGTTCAGTACAAGGAAAGTGTAGCTCTGCCAGAAACTGCCGGAGATATATGGCCTCTGTGGTACAATCATACAAGGCTCGGTATTCAGCCTCAGTAGAAGATCCAGCAACAGTTTCTTGTTTATGGCTGGACCAAGAAATAGGTGCCGAGCCGAACGAGAAAATGTAGCCGCCATGAGAATGGCGATTGTCCGAGTCGCCAGCCCAGTCGGAATCAGTGTATCCATGTAGTGTTAGTCCTGGTCTGAAATCTAAACCATAAGAGTTAAGTACCACGTATGAACCGCAAGATACGAATACATGCATGCCAATGAGTGTGCTTGGGTTCATTAAAGTATTGACTGAGAATAGAAACTGAGTAAGAAAGATCCGGGCGAGTGTGAATGAGCCAGAGCAGCTTGCCAACAACCTGACGATAGAGATGTTCATCAAAGGGAGGAGACTCCAAGTCTTTTGAGAGCTTGACTGTGGGATCCAAGGGAGTGGCAGCTAGCTTAGGCTCGTGGGGAATGATTTGATCAAGGAGTTGAAGAGCATATTTCTATTGAGAAACAAAGATACCACCAGAATGCTGAACAACTTCCATGCCCAAGAAATAGGAGAGAGGACCGAGATCGGTCATCTCGAATGTGGTGCTGAGTTGTGTTTTAATGAATTGAAGTGTGGTGGTGGTAGAGTGCAAAAGCAAAAGATCATCCATGTAAAGTAAGATAAAGCAGACCCCCTCTAAAGATTGATGTATATATAAATTTGGATCAAAAGGAGTGGAATGAAACCCATTAGTTTTGAGGAAGGTGTCTATTCGGTGGAACCAGGACCGAGGTGCTTGTTTAAGCCCATAAAGAGCTTTGCGGAGACACAATACCTTATTTTCATGGCCAGGAGGAGAAAAACCTGGTGGGGGAGCCACATAGACTTCCTCATCGAGGTAGCCATTGAGAAAGGCACTCTTGACATCCATTTGATAGATAGACCAGTTGTGATGAGCGGCTAGGATGAGGAGAAGGCGAAATGATGTTAATTGAGCAGTAGGTGCAAAGGTTTCCTCATAATCGATACCATGTTTTTGGCGAAATTCTTGCACTACTAAGCAAGATTTGTACTTGTCCAGTGTTCCATCTGCTTTGAGTTTTGTTCGGAAGATCCACTTTGTTCCTATGATCTTTTTGTGACAGGGTCGATCGACCAAAATCTAGGTCTCATTGCCATCAATGCTCTCAAGCTCCTGTTCCATGGCATGATGCCACTCAGGATGTTGAACTGCCTGCTGCCAAGTGGCAGGTTCAGAATGTATGATATAGGCTGTGGTAAAAATGGAGGCAGTGGTAGTGGAAGAAGCTATCCGGGTAGAGCGTCGAGGATCGGGAGGAGGAAGTTCTAAGGGAACAATCCCGGAATCCTTCATAGTTTGTCGATACCAGTGTGGCAGCGGGTCGTGAGAAGAGGATCGAGGAACGGGAGAAGCAATGGATGGAGAGAAAGAAGTTTCGGGGGGAGAGAAAGAGGTTTCGGAGGGAACGGGAGTAGGTGCGTCATTAGCAGGGAGAATAGAGGAATTTTTTAGAACATCTCTTTCATCGAAGACCACATCACGGCGAACCAAAACTTTGTTTGTGCGAGGAGGGATCAAATAAGCGATAAGCTTTGGCTTCCGCTAAGTAGCCAACGAGAAGTAGAAGTTCAGCACGAGAGAAATAGAGGGTCGATAGCCATAGAAGGCCTCAAAAGGCGTCATGTTCAGGATGGGTTGAGTAGGGCAACGATTAAGGAGATAGACAGAAGTATTCACAGCTTCTGGCGAGAGACGTTCAGGCAACTTGGCCGCAAAAAGCATGGAACCTACCATGTTCATGTCTGTGTGCTGTCTCGGTTCGACACGAGCATTTTGGGAGGGTGAATTGGGAGATGTAAGATGGCATTGGATACCATGCTCGTGAAGGAAGTGAGTGAATTCATGGGAAATGAATTCACCACCATTATCACTACGGGCAATCCCAATAAGCTTCCCAATTTGATTCATGACCAATCGAGCCCAAGTAGCAAAGAAGGAAGAAGTAACAGATTTCTCTTTCATGAAGAACACCCATTGATATCGAGAGTAATAATCCACAATTAAGAAGAAATATTGTGAGCCCTTCAATGAAGGAACATGAGATTTGCTACTAATGTCGAGGTGGATTAGACGCAATATCTCACTGGCTCGAGAAGTGGAATGAGAAGGAAAAGGAGTTCGGCTTTGTTTGCCTAATTGGCATGGACGGCAAATATCTTTGGCTCGCGATAATTTAGGTAGGCCATCAACCAGATGATCTCGAGACATTTCATATAAAGAGTCATAGGACAAATGTTCCAGACGATAATGCCACAATCGTTCTGTGTCAGTTGGATCTTTCAGGGTAGCAAGACCATGAAGCCGATGAAACTCAGAGCCGCTATTGGAGGGAGTCTCAAGAAATTGTTATGAGGTACAGACCATGAGGTTGGGCTTCGCCTCGAGCTAAAAGGAGTCTTGATGTCTCATCTATGATTTCGACATGCATCTTTGTAAATAGAACCGCGCGGCCAAGGAGGCAAAGTTGATGGACGGAAAGAAGATTGACCCCTAATTGGATGACATAAAACACTTGATCCAACTGAGCAAGATTGGGGCCTTTATCGGTATATCAAATGTGATTGAACCAACGCCACGAATAGGAGCGACAGAGTTATTGCCACAACGGACTCCCCCTGTTGCCGATTGGCGAGAAATGAAGAGATCATGATGAGGGGTCATGTGATGAGTGGCTCCACTATCCACAATCCAAGGGGCTTTAGGGCCACATGGAATAGTATGAAATGCTGATCCAGATATGGATGGGGAGGAGTCAAGCTCGGTGATATGGATCAACGCTTGAGAAGTGAAGTCTAGAGAATCTCCAGTGGACCAGTCAGACAGGCCTTCGGGAGTGATGAAAGGAGGGGATGGGGTGAAATGATTAGTGACATGGCCTTGTGGTCTCCAAAGGCCAGTGTTAGGTGGAGGAGGACCACTCCTAGGGTGCCAACGAGGTGGTAGAGGAGTGGTGGTGGGGGGCTGTGGGAGAATGCCTTTGGCTTTGGAGTGACATTCGTCATCAACATGCCCAACTTTCTGGCAATGCTGACAAAACCGGTTCTTTTTGGGAAGGTTGTGCCAGGCGGGTTTAATACCAAAGGAGTTATTGGAGTCAGGAGTGGGAGAGGGCTTCCTGGATCTGAGTTGATCTTTTTGAATCCCGGAGAGAAGAGCCCTCTTTGAAGCAGGAACACTATGTTTTTGGTGGACCTGAGAGTAGAGACGAGCATAATGCAAGAGTTGACATTCGAACTCATAAAAAGTAGGAAGGGAGGGTTGAGAAATGATTTGCAGCATAAAACTAAAATACTTGGTCGGGAGTTTGCTCAAAAAGAAAGTAACTTGGTCATCCTCGGATTTGGGAGGACCAGTTGTGGCAAATTCAGCAATTAACCGTCAGTAGTCTGCCAGTTTGACCTTGAGATCATCGTCAGCAGTGATCTGAAATTGTTAGAAATCGTGGTCAAGATTGATGCGACGAGTATGATCTCGGGCTGCATAGCGGTCAGTGAGATGTGCCCATCGCTCAGAGGCAAGGTCAAAATGCTGTAATTGAGAGTGAAATTCAGGCAAAAGACCTTGCATGATTTTGACAATGGCAGTGGCATTACGCTGTCGTTACAAGCGAACTACCTGATAAGGATAAACATGAGGATCGGGTTGTGGTTCAGTACCTTGAACGAGTTCCCATAGGTCTTGAGAATCAAGCACATGGCGCATGAGATTTGACCATGTGGTATAATTAGACCTGTTAAAACGAGTCATATCAGTAAAAGCATGTTTGGCTGTTGCAGAGACAGGGTGAGAGGAAGAAAGGGAATGATAGGGAGAAGCAACCGGTGGATGCATGAGAGGACTTAGAACAGGAGCGGAGTGAGAAGGAGGGAGAGGCGGCACCACCGGAGGAACAAAAGGATTCGGAGAAGGCCATGAGGGGGAGGGATAAACATGAGAGGTGGGATACGACATGAGAGGGGAAAAAGGGGCAGCAGGAGAAATAGAGGGAAATAAACTATAGGAGCCCAGTGGCATGGGAGAAGATGGAGGATGAGAAGCCACTGGAGGAAAGATGGCAGCAGAAGATATGAGAGGGATGGGAGGGAAGGAAGAATGAGAACTAAAAGCAAACTCATTGTCTGACGCATTTCTCCTTTCTTGTCTCTGAGTGTTCACATGCATGTATGGATCAGTGTCCTCGTGATTACTTGTTCCTATGCCTTTCATAACGGACGGAGTTGCACCAAGGGAATAGGGCAACATACCTTGCACTGATTCTTGTGGGATAGGCATTGTCGAATAACCCATTGTCCTCATGCTAGCCTGTCCTCTTTCGTCAGGGTATACTTGTTCTTCGTTGGCACTGAACTTGAGATGTTGCTCAGCTTCTTCCGAGTTGAATAGAGGTCCTTGTTCACGTATCGGAGGAAAATGTGGAGAAGAAGAAGCACGAGGTGTGCGGGTACCTGCTTCAAGTTTCTTCCATTTCTGAAATTCAGCAAATTCTTTAAAGAGTTTGGAGAGGTATTCATCACCTTCGATCCTTGCAGACTCTCTCTCGACATATGACGAGGGTGGTGGTTGAATAGAGGTCAATTCGGGCTGAGATCGCTTCGGGGAAGAAGGAGAAGACATCTTCAGTTGATGATCTATCTTCCAAGCTTTCCAGGTCAAGGCTCAGGTGTCGATAGGCACACCTTGCTCTGATACCATATAAAGAAAGTTTTTGGAGACAAATAAAACCACACTGAAGACTAATGATAGCTGAAGAAGAAATATATATCACCAAAGGAACTCAATACAAGATAAAAAATATCTGAGAAAGAAACTGTGGAGGGAGCAAACAGCAGTCCTCCAGAACAGCCAATTGAAGTGGGCTTTGCACTAGCTCCACTAGTTAGAACTGAACTAGATCTGGGTCAGTAACCTATTGCTAGAAGAGCAAAGGTTTGCTGCAGATGTGGAGAAAATAATATAGCAGCAGTAGAGATATAAGACGATGCTGATCTGGAGCATCAGCAGGAGAGGATGATGGAGCTAAAGTAGAGGAGGCAGAGATGCTGAAGCTGAGGCAGAGATGTTGAGGCGGAAGCAGGAGTGGAGGCAGAGGATGCTGGAGAGGATGCAGGAGTGGAGGCAGAGGAAGTTGGAGAGGATGTAGGAGTGGAGGCAGAGGAAGCTGGAGAGGATGCAAGAGTGGAGGCAGAGGAAGCAGAGGTAGCAGCAATACTGGAGCGCAGGTGTGCAGTAGCCTGTTCCAAAAAAGGTGAGTTACATAGCCAGGGGGCTACAGCCTTTTATAGGCCTGACCTATCTGGTTGGCCAGATCTGGTCGGTTAGGTCGGCTAGTTCTGGTCGGCCAACTATCTACAGCCTTTTATAGGCCTGACCTATCTGGTCGGCCAGATTTGGTCGATTAGGTTGGCCATTTCTGGTCGGCCAGATCTAGTCGGCCACTTCTGGTCGGCCAGATTTGGTCTTTTTGGCCATTTATTTGGCCCTGACCTTGGTGTTTGGAGATTTGCCAGTTTTGTCCTTTCTAGCCAGTTGTTTGGCCCTGGCCTCTGCATTTGGAGATTTCCTATCTTAACACCACCCTTAGTTCGTGGTGATCCATCTATAGGCACGTCTGAGCTGCCTGTTCAGCTTGGGCATGGATGGTGTACTCCTATTGTGCAATGTGCACAAACTAGGGGCACTTAGGAAGTAGTCAATTGATAGAGGGTGTGCAAGGCACCAGCAACTTCTACCAAGAGCTGGCACTGAACATATGTGTACTAGTCTGTCGAGAGAAAATAATCATCTAGAAAAAATAATTCATTAACTCCCTAGCACTCACCTGGAGGAGGAAAGGCGGGTTGTGCAGTCAAAATATGTTGTCCCATCTGTGGCCTCTTCTCGATTGAAGAAGCTACGTGCTGGGGGTCTCGACCAAGAGACATAGGGGTGGACACTAGGTAAAGACGGGTGAAAGTTGGTGCTTGGCTAATGGGGCTTGGGCTACTTACAACGGGTGCATGGGCCGGGCTTGAAACTTCAATAGTAATAATAGAGTCAATAAAAGCTGCAATGGCAGCAAGATTGGCACCACTAGTTACTGACTTTGTGTCCCATTCTGAGTAAAAATAATGATATCAATACTAAAGCTCGATACCAAAGTGTCTGAAGGGACAGGGAAGGTGGTTGGGGCAATGGAAATAAGAGAATTAGACAGAGGCAGAGTTATGGGAGTGGAGGCAACAACAGGTATGGGCTTGGAGGTAATGGTAGTTACATTAGAGAAGGTAGAAGTAGAGATAGTAGTAACAATGACTAAAATGGAGGCAACAATGGTGGGGGTGGAGAGAGACCACAGGCAAGGCCAAGGGAGTAGGTGTCCAAGAAATGACACTGGCGGGTCAAGTAGACCCGGCTACCTATCTAGAGGTGAGAGCCGGTAGCTAAACATACACAAAGAAGGGCCAAGCACTGTCTTGAGCTGCTAATCAAAAGACACTCTGAAAATATTTAGCCCAGTCTACTAGTAGACTCATCCTATACGTTTCAACAACCAACTGAACAAAATCATGCATGATATTGCTTGCGCTTTTCTCAAGGTCAATGAGCTCTGAAAGAAAACAAAACAAATGGAAAAATCGTGAATCAACAATCTATTAATGGTATGCCCTTCAGGTGTGGAGTAGGAACTCAACTCAAAGTAAGTGTCACAGGTGGCATAGTCCAAAAGCACAGATGTAGTCGAGTTAGTCGGAAGCAAATCATCGCTCCATACAGCTCTTGAGTTAGGGGAATACATCGACCACCAAAGAAGAGATGTTGTCATTGAGGATGCTCAAGTATGTGGGGGTGTGTCGATTTGTATGTGTGAGAGCATGTTTTTATACTATGGTCTGCACCCACTGTTGGGCGCTGATGACGTCAGTGGGGATGTCATAGTAGCTAGTCCTTGCTATGCATGATGGAGTTTATGGTTTTCAATCTTATGAGTGACTATCTTGAGATTGAAACTGCACTATGTTGTGTTTTTAGAGGATGAGTTTGGGAATTTTCTTGGATTCATCTAGGTATATGCTTCTGCCTTATTAACGGACATGCAAATTTCACCTTGTGAAGTTTTCGTCCAAGTTGCGGCCTGCTGGTATTGTGATAATTCTTTCTATCTTAAATGGTGCGTTGCCCTATCAGCTAGGTTTAGATGCTCATTTGGGAGAGACTAAAATGAAATCGTTTAGACTTCACAGGTAGTTGTAGCTTGAATGAAGAGAATTTGGACTACTTTTTGATTAGCCTTCTCCTTTAGTGCTAGCCTTCGTCATGGTTGAGTCTGCCCTTCACCTCCGGAGTGCCGACAGAAACTCAGTACGAAGACTTTGTATAAAAGGATGCTCATGTATGTGTGGGTGTGTGGATTTGTATGTGTGAGAGCATGTTCTTATACTATGGTCTACACACACTATTCGGCATTGATGATGTCAGTGGGGATGTCGTAGTAGCTAGTCCTTGCTATGCGTGATGGAGTTTATGGTTTTCAATCTTATGAGTGACTATCTTGAGATTGAAATTGCACTATGTTGTGTTTTTAGAGGATGAGTTTGGGAATTTTACTGGATTCATCTAGGTATATGCTTCTGTCATATTAGCGGACATGGAAATTTCACCTTGTGAAGTTTTCATCGAAGTTGTGGCTTGCTAGTATTGTGATAATTCTTTCTATCTTAAATGGTGTGTTGCCCTATCAGCTAGGTCTAGATACTTGTTTGGGAGAGACTAAAATGAAATCGTTTAGACTTCATAGGCAGTTGTAGCTTGAATGAAGAAAATTTGGACCAGCCTTCTCCTTTAGTCTAGCCTTCGTCATGGCTAAGTTTGCCATTCACCTCCGGAGTGTCGACAGAAACTTAGTACAAAGACTTTGTATAAAAGGATGCTCAAGTATGTGTGGGTATGTGGATTTGTATGTGTGAGGGCATGTTTTTATACTATGGTCTACACCCACTGTTGGGCGTTGATGACGTCAGTGGGGATGTCATAGTAGCTAGTCCTTTCTATGCATGATGGAGTTTATGGTTTTCAATCTTATGAGTGACTATCTTGAGATTGAAATTGCACTATGTTGTGTTTTTAAAGGATGAGTTTGGGAATTTTCTTGGATTCATCTAGGTATATGTTTCTGCTGTATTAGCGGACATGCAAATTTCACTTTGTGAAGTTTTCATCCAAGTTGTGGCTTGTTGGTATTGTGATAATTTTCTCTATCTTAAATGGTGCGTTGCTCTATTAGCTAGGTTTAGATGCTCGTTTGGGAGAGACCAAAATGAAATTGTTTAGACTTCACAAGCAGCTGTAGCTTGAATGAAGAGAATTTGGACTACCTTTTGATTAGCCTTCTCCTTTAGTGCTAGCCTTCGTCATGGCTGAGTCTGCCCTTCACCTTCGGAGTGTCGAAACTCAGTACGAAGACTTTGTATAAAAGGATGCTCAAGTATGTGTGGGTGTGTGGATTTGTATATGTGAGAACATGTTTTTATACTATGGTCTACACCCCCTGTTGGGCATTGATGATGTCAGTGGGGATGTCATAGTAGCTAGTCCTTGCTATGGGTGATGGAGTTTATGGTTTTCAATCTTATGAGTGACTATCTTGAGATTGAAACTACACCATGTGTTGTTTTTAGAGGATGAGTTTGGGAATTTTTGTGGATTCATCTAGGTATAAGTTGTCATTGAGGATATATGTGCTCATGATACCTTGGGCAATGTCAACATTCCAAACTTCTACCCATGTAAGAGAGGCGAAGTAGGAGACATGGTTGCGACGAAGCCATGTGCGATGAGGCTCTTCAGTGGAATCAATGGGATGAGCTTGGAAACAGGGGCACACATGGTGAGAAGAAAATGGGATGGAAGTTGAAGTACCGGGGACAAAAGATGGAGCAACAACGAAGGGATTAAATTGAGGTGAACCACTTCTTTGGTTTGATGCCGAGTTGATGAAGATGCAAATCCAACAAATCTCTCCCAAGAGCCTCAAAACATTTGAGCATCTTTATTCATCTGTATTCATCCAGCAGTCTTGAGTCACACTTCCTCCTTTTATGGACTTGCCATAGACTTCATGTTTCTATTTCACAGATTCTAGTGTCCTTTAGGCTGGAATCCATCACACAAGTGTTGGTGTTGCTTGCCTTACCACCTCGGCCAACAGATCTTTCATGAGTACCTACATGTGAGTTCCTTGGATATGGATGCTAGGGATTGACATTTGCTTTGACAGTGAGCTTGGACCATGAGCTTGGACCAAGTCCTTGTGGTCTTAAGCTGGCTAAAGGGAACACAAGGTTGGGCATGAGCTAGTAGAGGCAAGTTGGGAGGATTCTTTGACCTACTAAGATAGGGGCATTAGGGAGTTGGCAAGCCTCAAAACAAAAAAAGGAAAGTTGGTGGGACTCTGATGTGGCGCGGTTGACGCTACCACTGAGCAAGGTAAAATTTTAAGGGTGAATATTTTCCCAATGGCAAATCTAGAAGCTTCTCCAAGTTTGGGGTGGAGGGGGGTGTGGGGGGGGGGGGAGGGGGGCAATATTTAGATCTTTAGATTTGATCAAAATTTAACATAACTTCTTCATAGGAGGTACAAATTTGGCCCTCCAAGTACTCAAATGAATGGGCATAAGGCATCCGGAGCCATCTTTAAGGTTATAATTCTCAAATTCTAGCTTATAAAAACCTCAATATGAACTTCAAGAGTACTTAAACCCATTGAAGACTTGAAAATGATAGCATGGGCTAATATTTGTAACCCTACCTTGAGAAGAGGCTAATATTTGTAACTCTAAATTGAGAAGATTTGCCCAATGTCCTACACTTCCATAACTCTATAGGGGAAATATTCAGCCAATAACCTACACTTCCATAATTGTGTTCCCCTCTTAAAAGCTACCCTCCATTGAGGGGTCCCTAGATAATATTCTTTGTATAGCTAGGTAGTGGGTTTCAATCCTAGCATTTGTGCTCGATGGGTGCGAGTCATGCATTAGATGACTATTGCTATTTGGCTTAGTTAGCTAGGGTGGGGCTCTTAGCTCAAAGGTGAGAAAGGGGGTTATCAGATCTGCTTCCACCAAAGAAACCTTAGGTGGCCAAGGATAGAGGACATTGACCTCTATTGGAGCACTTGGGTATAGTTGGCTATGGAATGGTGGAACTGCAACACTCAGCTCGGTGGTGAGGAAGGGGTTTATTGGATTTGCCTTGATAGCTAGGCATTTTTCTACTCTATATTTTAGTCACGAAATGTAATTAAATATTGGACTATATCCGATGGGATATAAGGAGTCACCTACATGAGGTGCACCTTTTAGATTCTCAGTTGTATGATTTTGGGATCCAACCTTTTTGAGATGGTCATTGTCTTTTGTAATGCAATATACATGTGGTCAAGAGAATATTTTTGGAATCCAAAGTTCTATGATGAATGAACGAATACTATTGCCTCTACTGTTTGCATATTCTGCCTTTCCTAACCATCAATAATATAAAACTGTCCATTTTCCATCCTTTCTAGTAGCCTTGACTTTAGCTAATTCAGTTGCTTATTCTTGAGTTCAGCTTGTGTAAGCTCCTTTGCTATCCATACTTTGGTACCCTTTAACTTGTAAGATTGTCGAAGAAGCTTGATCCGCATATCTTTTGACTTCAGTGTAAGGATTGCATGACATTTATAGTGTGCAATAGAAGCTGGCGTGGAGTTGCCATCATCCTGCTCATCCTCTTTGTACCAATCTTCTGGGAGCCCCCCTATTCTAATATTCAGTGCATTATCACATCTAGCTTTGTGTTCTTTAATCTCTGTTTGAATATCAGACTTACTTGCTTTGGTGTCCACTTCCACAGTTACTTCCTTCTTAGTAGTTTGTACTTCAATGTGAACAAGATCTTTGACTTTAGAGACTAGCTGCGGGGTAGGGGGCGATCCTTACAAGATTTTACAGCCTCATCAATTATTGCCTGCTTACCAGGCCCTTCCAGAATGTGAAGTCGAGCCTTTACTTCTGCCAGTTAAAATTTTAGCTTTCTCACTACTGCCTGCTACAGATAATTCCGTGCATATGGAGAGGGTGTCATGGCTGCAACTGTAGAGTACCGAGTCTTGATAGAGGTTCAAGGAGTTGAGGTGGACTTGGAGGAGAGGGTAGGCCAATCCATAATTGGCTATCTATTGAACCCCCCAACTTAACATAACCCCAAGGTTGGGTAGGGGGTTTAGCCCAACTCAAAGTTAGGGTTAGTGTGTTTGCGCTAGCCGAGGTAAGAGGCAAAGGGATGATGGGTGGAGGGCTGCTAATGGGCTGACGAGACGGGCTGTACAGAGAGGTACGGAGGGGTACAGACTACGTACAAATGGATTAGGTACGGGGAGAGAGAGAGAGAGAGAGAGAGAGAGAGAGAGAGAGAGAGAGATTGATCTTAAAGATGCATGAGTATCGATTCCTTTCTGCATTAGTAACAGAGATGATCGTATTTGTTTCAAATAATCATGAACAATAGTTCTGTATTTGTTATTCCAAAAATCACTTAGAGCACATCCGATCCTTTTATCATCATATGATTTTTCAGCCATTTCAACCACTTAACACTAGCAATCCCATGGGTTCAAGGGATCTAATTAACTTTGGAAACCAAGGAAGCCACAAAAGAATGGTAGGGATGCATCAAAAAATGGAAGTTCAAGACCGACAATGTAAAATGGAAGCAAGAAACAGCATGGATGCCTTAGGTTAAGGACTTTGAGAGCAGGTCATAAATGTTGATGAGATTATGCCAGATTAAAGGGATTGAATTTATTTTCAAGAAAAAATGGACTTCATATTTATCTCTGATGCTTGATGTGGCTTTATATTTGATCAACATTGCATTGTAGCCTAGTAATTAAAACATGGACTTCATAACTATCATTGGTGGTTATTGTTCAAAGGATGGATACCCTTTGTATCCATTGGTGTGAAACAAAGGGGGAGATGAGAATGAGGAGATAGCTCTGTCATTCTTCTACAACAGCACTTTGTGATCAAGTAGTGTTCACGACATATTTTAGGTCAAAGTTCAAATCACCCCAATTAGGTGATTCTGGACTAAGACGGGTTACAATAGTTCCAAAAAATTGTGGAATCAGGTACCATTTTGGAACTTGTTGATCATCATTTATCTTCTAAGATTGGGGGCAAGGGAATTCAAATGCAAAAGGCTACATGTCACCAAATATGTCCAATGTGGCCGAGTCTAAAATACAAGACTTCAAGCACTCCAATAGAAAATCAGTTTCAATCAATCAATAGATGTCGGACTCTATCTCGAAGATCCACCATTGATGGAAGTAATAATTTAAACAACTTCCCTAAACACTACACACAAAAGGTATACGACATGTTCGAGAGCCAAAATGGTAGAGGATCTAGGTTTTAAGATGTTTGTCGAAATTGTTGCCTTGTTCCAGTGGTGGTAGGCCAACCGTAGGTTAAAGTTTGGCCCTCTTCAAACCAAATTGGTGGAGAAAAAGAACATCCACTTAGCGAACAAGAGGAGGAGGATAGCAAAGACATTATGTGTGAGGCCTACAAATCAAAAGAAGATGATCAAGAAAGTCCATCAAAAGATGAGAAAGGTTATCATACTTTTCCAAATGGCCCAAGAAAGGTGATTGTCAAGGAGCAGGAGAGGCCCACTGGTAACTACTGGCACGTGGCATTCTCAAAACAAACATCCAATCTGACACCACAACAACACTAAATCAAATGCCACAAAAAATGTCAAAGTGAATGCTATCAAAAACTCTGCCAGGAACACCACTAGTCATGTGATACATCCACAAGTAGAGAGCCTGAAGTGCAAGTTCACAACATTCTGGGGTGAAGACAAGAAATATCTAAATGCTCATGTGGCCCAGTTTGAAATTTGTTGGAGTGCAGGTAGTCTTGACACCTTGTTCAAAGATGCAAATAAACTACAACAATTCAAGGGAACGCTCACCAAAAAGGCGATGAGCTAGCTCACCCCATATGGCATAGGACATTTTCATAATTACGATGAATTGAAGACATCATTTCTAGCACATTTCAAGACAGAGAAGACACCTAATGAAGCTCAAGAGAGCTCCAAAAGATAAGGTAAGAAAATAAATATGTGGAAGATTACGCTTAGCATTTTTGCAACCTGAATGCAAGACTAGATGTGGCCAAAAGATTGACCAACAAAATACAAGTAGAGAATGCTTTTGTAAGGGAGTGAAACCCGAGACTTAGACTAAGCAAAAGGAAAAGAAAGCAAATATAGATTCTAATGATGGTTTTGAATCCAATTCGGAAGAATCTTACAGATAGCAAATGTGACACAAAGTGTGATTCTAATAGTGATGTGTTTGACAATGATTTGGATGATGATGATAAAAGAAGAAATGAAAGAAGAAGAAAACAACTAAGAAGTCCAAGAAAGAGGAGAAGAAAGTGAAGAAGGAGCGGGCGTTAGTGCAGCCAGGGTGAAGACCAAAATAGAGAAAATGAGAGGCGAATGTGGAATTTGTCAAAAGAACCATCCAACTAATGCATGTTGGTATAACCCCAATGCACATATGAATCAGGCCCAATTGATGCAATAGACTTGAGCAATGGGAGCAAATCAGGTTGCCATTGGTGCAAACACAGTGAAAGTTGCACAACAACAACAACAACAAGAACAACAACAACAACAACAAAGGAATTGGAATCACCAGAGAAAGTAGAAGCAATAAAGGAACTAGAAGTGGTTGGAGGTAGAATTCCAAAAACTATAATTTTTTGCTTGGGAAATAGACAGACAAAGGCTCAAACTAGATTGTCCACTGTGGGTGATGCATCGTTTGGAGAGAGGCCTGTCTATTGTCAGATTTAGAAACAATTTGATAGGGCCAAGACCAACCACGGAAAGTATAGCAACCTATGTAGGTCAACACAATGATAATACAAGATTTCTCTGATGCATCAAGTAGCAAGATAGCAGTGCATTCAATCAATGTTTAGAAGGCTTTGCAGCATGAGGATTGCAACACCTTGACAAAATATGAAGAGGGGAGAGAGAAGAGTGGAGATGAGGAGAGAGGGCACAGCTAGAGAGCACACCACAAATGACTAATTGTACACTAGATTTAGTTGAAAAAATAGAATATATACAAACCCATTTAGGGTTACGGTTAGGGGATCTAACCCTTTCCTTTATAGCACTCTATAAGGTTAGTGCTATGCACATATGATCACATGATGGTGCTATGCACACGTGATCACATGATGTTGAGCATGAACTCTCAACACCTTCGCTCAAGATCAACATCATGAAGTAGGCCTTCCCTCAAGATGATGATTCTGGGGAATCGAAGAAGGACCGAGCATTACATTCCATCACACCCCTTTAATGGGAATGTCCTTCCTCTGTGTCAAACCAAGAGCTAGTCGGTGTTTCTTGAATAGCTCTTTACCAAGTGGTTTGGTAAAGATGTCTGCAACATTTTCTTTGCTATCACAATGCTGCAGTGTGATGTCACCAAGTAACACTCTTTCTTTGATGAAGTGCTCTCTGACATCAATGTGCTTTGTCCAGGAGTGATATACTCGATTCTTGGCCAATGCTTGAGCCGATTGATTATCACAATATATTGTTGTTGGCTTTGTCTCATCAAAGTAATATGTTTCTGACAATAGTCTTTTGAGCCATATAGCCTCACATGCACCTGTAGTGAGTGCTCTATATTTTGCTTCAGTCGAAGACAAAGAAGCAGTTGGCTGTTTGTTTGACAACCATGATATAGCACCTTGACCAAGGAAAAATGCATATCCCTGTGTCAATCTCCTGGTCTCATGATCTCCGCCATAGTCACTGTCATAGTATCCATGCAGCCGTGGATGACTTCCTTTGTATTTTATCCCAAACTGTCTTGTACCTCTGATGTATCTTAAGACTCTTTTGGCTGCATTCCAATGAGACTGTTTTGGATTTCCCATAAACATTGCTAGTGAGCTTACTGCATAACAAATATCTGATCGAGTGATAGTCAGATATATAAGAGATCTGATGAGTTGCCTGTAGTATCTGTCATTGATTGTAGGCTTTTCTGAATCTTTAGTAAGTTTCAAACTTTGTTCCATGGGAGTGGCTATAATCTTGCAATCTGCCATATGAAACTTCTTTAGGAGACTGTCAACATACTTGAGCTGACTCATGAATGTGCTATTTGAATCTCTCCAGAACTCAATTCCAAGACAATAGTGCATAAGTCCAAGATCTTTCATGTCGAACTCTACAGATAAGTCTTGTTTTAGTTTTCTGATGAAGCTGTCCTTGCTTCCTGTCACAATCAAATCATCTACGTACAAAAGTGCAATAGTAGTGTCTTCCCCTTGAACTTTGTAGTAGAGAGTATGATTTGCATTGGATTTCATGTATCCCAGATTAGCAAAATACTTGCCAATTCTACTATACCAACTTCTAGGTGCTTGCTTTAAGCGGTAGAGGCTTTTTTGAGATGGCAAACCTTATTCTCCTTTCCTGGTTCAACATAACCTGCTGGTTGTTGCATGTAGGCTTCCTCGTCTAGATAACCATTGAGAAATGCATTCTTGACATCGAGCTGGTACACATTCCATTTGCTGATTGTCGCTAGTGATATCAAGAACCGTATGGAATCCATCTTTGCTACTATTGGAGCATAAGTCTCATGATAGTCTTGACCATATTGATGTTGAAATCCTTTTGCAACTAATCTGGCTTTGTATCTTTGAATACTTCCATTTGGATTGTACTTCACTTTGTATACCCATTTGTTTGCTATGGCCTTCTTTCCTGGTGGAAGGTCGCATAATTCCCAAGTATTAGTCTTACAAAGCATCCATTTCTTCATTCATAGCAGTTTGCCATTCTGGCTTGTCTACTACTATGTCTTCGAAGTACATTGGCTCTTCTATAGCCGCGATGGTAGTCATAAGAGCATAGTTGGTGGTTTCCACCTGAATTGCTTTGCCTTTTTGAGCATATGTCAATCTGGTTAGTGGTCTGCTTTCCCTAGTAGACCGTCTGAGCTGTTGTGGCTCTGCTTGGGGTGTTGCTGGCAATTCTTGCTCTTCTTCATCAACTTATTTTGTAGATGACTGTGAAGTCGATGCTTCTATCTCCTTTATAGGTGAGGTTTTCCATTCTGATTCCTCAACAAAGATTACATCTCTGGAGATAATGACCTTGCGGTTGATGGGATCATACAATTTGTATGCTTTGCTTTCTTCACTGTAGCCAACCATGATGCATTTGGCAATTGATGATGTCAGCAAGGTGATCGACAGATCACATGGCACTGATGACATGTCAATGATGATGTGGCTGATGAGGTGGTAGAATGACATGGCCATATGACATGGCTTGCTGATGTGGTAGTGATGATGTGGCAGATGACATGTCAGAGGTGACATGGCATATGATGTGTCAGAGGTGACATGGCAGATGATGTGTCAGTGTTGATGTGGATTGCTAATGTGGCAGTGAATGACATGGCTGCCACCATGGTAGATGATGTGGCACTATGGATAAGATGATGATGTGGCACCTACGTGGCCACTGCTGACGTGGTAAGGCTTGAACCCAGCCTCTGTAGGTAACCCTATCCCTTGGGGTGGGTTCTCAGTGCACCACATGTTAGATGAATAGCGCTCCAGAATCTTCTAGATTCTAACGAAATTTATTCTATTCCTATAGATTTCTGTTGCTTGCTGCAGATCTGCTTGAAAGGCGCTACATAAATGCTGCAGGGGCTTAGAGACTTAGAAATGGAGCAAGGTTGTTAAAGGCTAGTGCCACAAGGACATAGGGAGTGTAGGGAGTGCAAGGACGTAGATCCATTGGAGGAGCCCATTGTCGATGAAGTTCTTTTGTTAGAGCCGTGAGAGAACGTTGTTGGTGGAGGCCATCTCAACCCGTGAAGGTCTACTGGCTGGTGTTACAGAGGCGTGCTCGTCCATGGAGGTTGATGTAGTAGAAGCTTGAGCACTGGAGGTAGAAGGTGGGCTGAAGCTTATACTTCCCGGAGTAAACTAGGAGATCGTTGTTTGCCCGTGGTTTCGAGTAGAGAAGCTTCGTTTGCTAGCTCTTTTAGTGAACCAATGACGCGACTGTTGGACGGGTTGTAGAAAGCAGCAATAGATCACTGTTGCACCTTGGGAAGCCGTGTGGAAGTCGATAGAGTTAGCCGTGTTGTCGTAGATGCAATAGTGCTACTGGAATGCCCGTAGATGGTTTAGGAGCCGTGAGTCTTGAGATAGCCCATAGACTCAAAGCTCGGACGCTTATAGAGACAGAAGGCTACCATTGCTCCACTGTGGGACTACTTGGAGAGGTCGCTTGGAGAGGTCGTTGACGATGATTTTGTTGGAGAGGCTGGAGTTGCTGGAGAGGATACTTGAGCTCTCAAGGAGATGTTGTTGACAAAGGGCTTAGCACGATAGCACTCAGACTCTCTCACTCTCAATAGACTTAGTAATCTCTCTTTTCTCACAAATCTTTCTCAATGAAGAATCTGTCTCTTTCTCAACTCAAGAAACACTCAAATAAACTCTCTCTCAAATGACGAAAATATCTCAAGGACAATGACAGAAATTTTCTCTCAATGGAAGAGAGTGGAACACTCAATCTCTCTCAATCTCTCAATCTCTCAATCACTATCTCACTCTCAGAAGGAGGATGGTGCCTCAGCGGAAGGCAGAACCATGCTCTGGTACCATGACAAAATATGAAGAGGGGAGAGGAGAAGAGTGGAGATGAGGAGAGAGGGCACAGCTAGAGAGCACACCATAAATGACTAACTGTACACTAGATTTAGTTGAAAAAATAGAATATATACAAACCCATTTAGGAATAGGGTTAGTGCTATGCACATATGATCACATGATGGTGCTATGCACACGTGATCACATGATGTTGAGCGTGAACTCTCAACACACCTATGGATGTATTACAATTGAAAATTTGTAGAAGGGCTAAGAGAAAGTTGGTGTTTTAGTAGTTATCCACTCAAGGGGACCAGTCCGAGAGAAGAGTGATAGTGTAGTTTCATAGCTGGTGATGGCATCAATGAATAAAGTCACAAAGTCCAATGAGGCAATTGTTCTGACCCTAAATATCAAGTGAAGAGAACCCCAAGGAAAAATCTAGAGGCAAGCCATTTGAGCAAGAGAGTGGATTCGATGATTGTTCAAAGCCCTAAAGAAGGCATATATCCAAATTACTAGGGTCAAAGCCAAGCTTAAAGGACACCACTAATTTGGAAACAAGAGGAGAGAAGAATGTCCAAGGGCTTTGCCTTTTATCCAATACAAAACCAGAAATAATTCAAGAAGAAGAGGAATAAAAACACTCAGTAAAGCATGCAGAATACTAGCAAAGGCAATTTTTCTTTTTGTAGTATTAATGTATAAGGGTGATCAAATGATCTTAAGCCTATTATCTTGAGAAGATGGCTGAGAAAGCTTGAAGTTAGACCTGATGTTTTAGCACTATAAGAAGTCAAGGTGGGTGGAGGCACGCTACTATGGTAGCTTAGACAAGTTGATAGGAAAAGAGTATGGTTTATAACAAATCATGAAGAAGTTAGAGGGGGAGCAGATTTGGGTATCATAAAAACTCTAGGTGACTTTATGGACATGCCCTTGCCCTAGCTAGGCCCTTGTGGAATTGGGATAGATACTTAGGCTTAGGAATCTAGAACGTGACATCTTCTCTGTCTATGCCCCTAATTCAATAAGAGACATAATTTCATTGTGGGATGGATGCTATTTTGGATGTAGAATGTTGTTGATGGGAGATTTTAATATAATGGAATCTCAGTCTGATAGATGGAATGGTTTAGGTAGTGTCATAAAAGGATTTGAGGCTAGAGCTTGGCAAGAGTGCAAGGAAAGGGAGAGTTAATAGGTATTTTGGTGGACACCTATTTTACATGGTGCAATAACCAGTGTGGGGAATTCAAATAGAAGATCCAAGATAGACAAGATGTATTTGTCAAAAGTTATTTTAGAAGAGTCTATGCTTGGTAGATGTTTTGCACTTTCTATTCTCCCCTTCTCTGACTACAAAGCGTTCATGCTAAGATTGGATAGGGGGAAAGGAAAATAGCTAAGTCTTGGTTCAAAGCCAATCCTTTCTTTTCCCAGTTACCTTATGTTCAAGAAAAAATTACCAAAATCTAGCATTCTGCTTCTGGGTGCATATCTAGAATCATCGACAAATGGCTTAGAGCAATTGAAAGAAACAAGATATTCTTGAAAGCCATTGGGAAGAGAGAAAACAAGGCACATTCTAAGTAGAGAAAGGAGTTAGAGGATCAAATTCCAGAATTATAAAAGGATGTTTCCATTGAATGCCATTTTTAAATTGAGGGAGTGCAAGGAAAGTCTAAGGAAGAGGCTCTCATTGAAGCTCAGTGGGTTCAAGTCTACAGAAGGGAATGGTGGGCAGGCAAAGGAGATAGGGCCAATGAGAAAATGTTCAGGATGCTTAGGAAAGGATTGATAACTAAAACATGAGGGCAGGGTGATCACTCAGGACTCAAATTTTGAGAGTGGTGGTAGATCACTTCCAATGGATTTTAGGAGATCTTGAACTTGAATCAACAGAGAAGTTGAGAGAAAGAGAATTGTGTGGTAGAGCCAGACCAAAAATAGTTTCCAATTTTGATTCTGAGTTCCTAGATAAAGAATTGAAAATGGAGGAAATGAAAGGTGCATTGAACTATATGGCCAAAGGGAAAACCCCAAGAGAGGATAGTCTTCCCTTAAAATTCTATCAAACCTTCTAGGAAGTGATAGGACCTTACCTTCTGCAATTGTGGTGGTAGTCCTTTGAACAAGGATATCTAGATCCAAGGATACATAAAAGCATGGTCAAGCTCATTCCCAAGGAAGGAGACTAGCTCTCCACTCCTCAATGTTGGGTTCCTCCTAAACCTTGCAACTCTCTCTAAACCTTGGAACTCCTAGATAGCTCTCTCAACCCTATCCCCTTCTGAACCTTGCAACCCACTTCTAAACTCTTGAACTCCTGTGGAGGCGAGAGCCTCCATCCATCATTGTGATCAAGCCCTCTTTCTCACCCATGGGCGCATGAGATCTGCTTCACGCTTTGGCCTACACCTCTCACTGGAATACGACCCGAGGACCTATGCTACACTTGTGAACACCTATGCTACAACGAGCAATGACATGATTGTAGGTGATCAACACCCTCAGAACGTAGACTTGGGAAAGCCCCTGGAAAGCCACAGAGAAAATTTGGCACCATTGTCGAGGTTAGCACTTGAAGTGAAAGTGGACCACGTGTTTGCATGCGTGAACTCCTACATAGCTCTCTTAGCCCTATCCCCCTTCCGAACCTTGCAACCCCCTTCTAAACCCTTGAATTTCTATGGAGGTGAGAGCCTCCATCCATCATTGTGATCAAGCCCTCTTTCTCACCCACGTGCACATGAGATTTGATTCATGCTTTAGCCTACACCTCTCATCAGAATACAACCGAAGGACCTATGCTACACTTGTGGACACCAATGCTACAATGAGCAATGACATGATTGTAGGTGATAAACACCCTCATAACCTAGACTTGGGAGAGACAGAGACAACATTTTGGTGCCATTGCTGGGGTTAGCACTTGAAGTGAAAGTTGAGCATGTGTTTGTATGTGTGAAAAAGAACCCCCTCCGAAAAACCATTTAAGACACATCCCTTAAGGCAAAGGAGTGGAAAGAATACTTCCATTTAGTGCAAAAGGATGAGATTTACATCCTCAACAATGTTGACTTACATAAGCACATTATTATGCTAGTCACACTAGTCTCACACTAATCACACTAATCATAAAAAATAAACCCTTAAACCCCCCACATCCTATAAAAGCTTTACCAACTACCCCCCTCACCTCTTTCCCCTAGCCACTTCCATCTCCAAGGTCTGTCAAGCCTCCATATTTTCCATCTATCTCTATTTTCCATCCTCCACCTTCCATCCACCATCTCTACAACCACCACCACCACTTTTTACATCTAGCTCCTCTCCTATCTCCTCCACTTTCCTTCCACCTTCTCGCTCCCCTCCACCACTTTTTTCGTCAAACTTTCCCCCTCCACCATCACTTCCGTCATCCATCCCCTCCACCTCCCACTCACCATCTCCACCCATTTTTTCTGTCAAGCTCCCCCCCTCCATCTCCACCACCTCCATCCACCTCCTCTATCTCCACCTCCCATCATCCCCCTCCCCACCACCTCTACTTTTTCCGTCCATTTGCCCCGTCCACCATTACTTTTTCCATTCATCCCCCCACCCCCCACCTCCATCACCTCCACCTCAACCACTCAAGGTTATCCCCCTACCTCTCCCCCACCATCCCCCTACCTCTCTACACCCCCTTCCTCTCTCCACCTCCACCATCTCTCTACCTCTCTCTACAACCCTCTCTCTCTCCACCCCACCATCCCTCTATTTCTCTCCACCAGGCTTGTTGCTCCCTTTCCTTGTTGAAATAGATTGACTTCCTTGTGACTAAAGCACTTGCAGTAGTGGCATTGGATCTTCTTTCCATCTCTCCGTGTTGGAGAAGATACAAGGATGATATCCATAAATTCATCTTTGTTGGTGTTTTCATCCTTATTTTTGGTGATCTTTCTCCGGTGATAAGGTCCTCAAATCTTCAAATGTGGTAGAAGAAATGTGGAGCACTTCCAAAGAAGACTAGAATCGTGATACACCTTTCATGCTTTTGATCAGGTTGTCCAGAGCATCAAATGTGGTAGAAGCGGAGCACTTCAAAAGAAGACTAGAATTGCCATACACCTTTCATGCTTTTGATAATGCAATCATTTCTTTAAATGTAATACACGGAGTTGAAGAAAGCCTGGTGGCAATAAGGATACTCTTTACACAAATCATAGAGTTAACATATGAAGGCTAACTTGGCTTACATGGAAGTTTTGTAAATGTTTCGCAGACGCCGACATAGCATAGCGCAGCCTACCACATTTTCTATCTGAGAATGGCACAGTTCAAGTGGCTATCAAATGATGGCTCCAATACAAGCATAATTACATCAGCGGCCTAGTTCGACCTACTAAGAACTAGTCAACACTCCACTTTACAAGCTTAACAAGGTGCACATAAACCCACTTTGGATGGACCACATTTCAGAACTCTAGATGAACGCAACAGCCAAGAGGGAGACCTTGACATTAGATAATCAGGTATGCGCAAATGATGAAATCTAAACAGACACTCTCCTTCATGGCATATACACAAGCCAACAGGTTGTTGATTTTGAAGATCGCCCAGTTGTTGTTGCTCCATCAAAGGGATTTTCCCCCTTGAGCATAAATATTGCGAAGAAATTGCATCCCCCACATTATTCTCTGGGCGCCCACGGGCATACAAGATTTTGGAACGAACAAGTTACCAGAAGATTGCAAAGTGGGAATGATAAACATTGATAGACGGTTCGCTATGTGTATATAGAACCTTTTCTTCAAAAACAATGAAGGTCCTAGTTTGACAAGTCTTTTCTCCACATGGGTTCGAATGTGCAAAGGCCAGCTCATAGGGAAACATTACAAGCAAAGGACACAATTGTAGACACAAACATCGAAAAACTCTTGCAATCTAAAATTGGTTACCACGACTTCACATGCTTGCGTACATCAATCGACTATAAATGGCTCGTCTAAAGAAGAATCTTTTTGCAATGGTTAGGCAAATTGTGCCACCAACATTCTTTGTGACATTGTCAACAGTAGCAGGGAGCCCCGCAAAAAATTATATTCGCTACAGCACCCGCACGGGACAAGGTTGTAGACCCTCACACAAAATGAAGTGCGCAACATGATTTGCTTTGATCTCATAACAACACCCATTAGTATGTCCACAAATTCCAAGCTCTAAAAGCGCTTTTAAAGCAAGATGATACCATATTGGGGCCTATTCTTGATTATTTCTTTGTTACAAAGTTCCAAGATAGAGGAGGCCACCACGACCATGGCTTGCTATGGTGTGAGGGAGCACCTAGTCTTGGTTCAGCTAACGATGAGACCATAGCAGGGTATGTTGACAAGTACATTACAACAGACTTGTTCCTATTCGACCTTCCAGAGAGGGACATTCAAGTTCATAAGCATAGAAAAACTTGCCGCAAAAGGGGGGAGCACCTAGGCTTGGTCCAACTAACAACGAGACCATAGCGAAGTATGTTGACAAGTACATAACAACAAACCTGTCCCCATTCGACCTTCCAGAGAGGGACATTCAAATTCATAAGCATATGAAAACTTGTCGCAAAAGGGGTAGCACATGCAGATTTGGCTTCCTGTGCCCCCCCATGATAAAAGGATGGATCCACTTGTCCAACAAGAATTCGCTTGATTGAGAACAACGCATTTGACCAAACAAACCTCGCATCAGACACAAACCTTTGCAATCCCTCAACGCTAGATGCCTACCTTCACACACAAACGATGTCATTAGTTCTAAGAGCGTTCTTAGTGCGTCGATACTATGCCTCTAAGAGATCCGAATGGACACATCGTCTGTCATTTGCCTACCACAATTCGAGACTGTTCACATTGACGATGGGGTCGGGATATCGACGTACTACAAAAACGGTGTCCACCTACTCTACCATCAACAAGCTTGCAGCAACGACTCAATGTCTACTTACCGTGGTCAAAGACACAAGGTAAATACAAATTGCGATCATAAACTTGTACAAATCACCACACGCCAAGATAATGGCAACACTTCTCCAACATGCTCCATCCACAATGCTGACATATGTAGTTGGAGATTTCAACATTGACTATAGTAATAGTAACAACTCCACAAGCCTCGCACAACTGAAAGACTTCATGTGCACCACCATATGCAACAGCTCATCACTGAGCCAACAAGAATTCACGGGACCACAATCGGACCAATAACAACAAAAAGACAAAGAAGGGCACTAACTTCGTGTACTGGTCAGACCACTCTTTACTGTATGCATTGCTGGATTCTTCATGACAACATACGGGCTTATGTCATGGAGGGGAAAAAGGGGGGAAATAATGATGGCTATTTTGGATGCTTTTCCCTTGGAAGAGCCTAATTCTGATGTTTTTCCTATGATGCATGACATAATGATCCAAGGGAAAATGAGACATGCTATAAAGGAAATGTCACATCAATGGTTCTGAAGAGTGTGGGAAATAGCACCTTGAGGTCTAGAGCATGGAGTGCTATTTCCCCTGGTCCCACCCTATTTCCCACCTATTTCCCTTCTATTTCCCATAGTGCATTTGTACAGCATAACAGAAATAGCTATTTCTTATGTATTTCCCTTCCATGACATAAGGCCCATACCCACTCTGCAGACATATACTATCCCAAAAAAACAAGATGAATTTCATTCATGTGGCTTGCCAAGGGAGAGAAGAAGGAGAAGAGAGAGAGAGACAGAGAGAGAGAGAGAGAGACAGAGAGAGAGAGAGAGATGGAAGAGGAGAGAGAGGGAATGAATGCAAATTTGAAAGACATGCTCTAAAGTCAACACACCAACCAATCAAAGAATTTGCAAAAAAAACAAGTCTAGAAAATGCTAGAAATTATTTTTGGTTTCTGAAAGTTGAACCTTCACTAAGGCTACCTAAAGGCAGGCCAAAAACAGCTTGAGAGATTGATAATAGATTTCAATAAAAAGAAATTGATAATAGGTGGGAGATAAATTACACAGACTTGGGAGTCCATAATACAAGGAAATCTTAGTGCTAATAATCTGATGTGGAAAACTGTTAATCTCAGGCTAGAGGCGCACTTATCTGATCTCCGGAGTAATGCCTCGCAGAATTTTCACGGAGATTGTACACAATCTGCAAAGGAGACTCTACACAATCTCGGGAGTAATGCATCGCAGAATTTTTATGGAGATTGTACACAATCTGTAAAGGCTGAATTCAAGTCCGGGCTCAAGGGATTGAAGAGCACTACGTGCAGAAAGTAATCTGCGAACATGATTCACATAATGATTCATACTCAAACTTGTCTAAATTCAATCTCACGGCACTAATCTCTGGACTAATCTCCCAACCCGAAACGCTCGATTTGGTAGGCGAGACACCTTTTTGTTCGAAAAGGCTCAACTCTGATCATGCAGAAATCATCTGGAGTGGCATTCGTTCGTTGATATCAACTCGAGGAAAAAAGCTTCGAGGCAGTTCTGGATCATCTGTGCGACCAAGTGATCTCGATTTCTAGCACTCTTGCTGTTTTATCTCGATTCTTGTCGGGTTGCAAGGTGTAGTCTCCAGTGATTGTGCCCAGGGCGATCACCCTGTCCACTTGGATTGTCACTTTCCCGAGCAGTCCCTGCAACATTCCAGAATGCAAATGTATGTAAGTCGAGAGAATTTACTCAAAACTCATGAGGTGAAAGACAGTTTTTTCACTATGCAAGGGGGGAGGGGTTTTCTTTGGGCTCGTCTTCTGCAACAGAGAAAGAATCAAGAGATGGATTCTCTCTGTGCTCTGAAATTTGAGCTCAAAGAAACGACCTCTTCTCCGGCGAGAGTGAAAACACTGTTTGTCTCCGTCTCCGTGCAGAGTGAAAACATAGCTGTGCGGCAAATGGTGAAAGCATGGTACCGCCAAGCTCAAAGGAAGGGGAGAGAGAGAGAGAGACAAACCTTGCTGAAGGTACCCTTGTTTTTACAGACAATATGAACTTTCTGGCCTTTGGGAGCATTATCGAAAGCCCAGGCGAATCCTTGGTTCCACTCCGGGCTAGTACTGTGGGAGACGACCTGCAAGATGAAGCAGGAAAGATCTCTGTAAGGAAGGAGGAGGAGGAGGAGGAATGGAATGAGCAACTCAAAAGAGAAGCAACAGAAACAAGTTTGGAGAGATGATCACCTTGGTTTCTTTGGCCGGACCGCTTCCCACTGTGAGCTTGCAAAACGCATTCGTGTTTCCCATCGTCTGCTTCAAATTCTTGCCTTGCTTGATCGTCACTATCAAGCTCCCAGGTAAACGCAACAACAGACTGCTTGCTCTCTCATGAAACCTCGCCGTTCCCGACTTTATCAGCCCCTGCAGTACCGGAATCGCCTCCCCCATTGCCATCGATTGCGCTTTCCCCACCTCTGCTGTGCTCCCTGCCCACCCTTGCCTCAGCAGACTTAACGTCTCCAGTGCTGCATCTTGCACTGCCTCCGTGCCTCCCTTCATCGCTGCGATCAGCTGCGGAATGCACAGCGTCGCTGCGTCTGCCGCACATAGCTTCGGGAAATTGGTGAACAGCACAGTGATCGCTCTTACAATCTCCACGTTCACGCATGAGCCGTAGCTCAGATCGTTCTGCAGGGCGACTGGAGAAGAAGCACAAAAGAATTCGGCTTCGTCAACATCTCGTTTTCCTAATTCTTATCGCTCCGAAGATTGCATGTCGAAAGGAACAGACGCTGATACATGCAATACAATTTCAACGACGGCAAAATTGCTTACCTGAAAGCGCCCTGATTATATCGGTTGAGGCATGCTCTTCAATGGTCGTAGTGGAGAAGAGAAGCTTCGTGAGTATCGCTGCTTGCCCTGCTGTTTCTTTGTTGCTGGAACAAAGGAGATCTCGAACAAGCTCCACGGCGCCTGCGTCTGCCAAGGCACGCCTGTTCACACGGCCGTTAGTGATCACATTCTGCAGAGCGCACAAGGCAACCGTTTTGATGTCCTCCGGCGGGTGGTGATCAAGAAGGTTGATAAGGGCTTGACAAGCGAGGATGGCATCAGCTTGTGACAGTCCCTCCCGTTGGAAGAGGTCACCCAGTGCAAGTGCTGCCAAGAGTCGAGCCGGCCGGTTTTGTGTGTTGGGGTCGAGCAAGTACTGGGAAAGAGGAGCAATGGAGGACTGTGCTGTTTTCATGTTTCTCACCTTCCTATCACTGAGCAGGGCTTCCAAGACCTGTGCGGTTGCTTCTTCGCACTGATGGCACCTTAACAGCTCCAGCAGCGCATCTATGGCTCCACTCTTGGCAAATGCCTCTGCATAAGCCGTATTTTCCCTTTCCAAAGCAAGCATTCCTTGTAGAGACACTATGATAGTAGCCTCGTTGTCTGATTGCAGCATTCGTACAAATGCTTCAACCGGCACTTGCCAGTAGTAGTGAGGGCTGGTGAGCAAGATATTACGCAGCACTGAAGCTGCCGATTCCCAGAGTTTGTGAGGTGGAAGAGGTTCTATTTGCACTATTACTTTTGAAACCTCATTGATCCCACCTGCCTCTGCAACTGCTTGTGGCAGCACATTGGAGGCGGTTTCCAAAGCCAGAATTGCTTTTTGCTGCATATTTGGTACCCCAGTTCCTGCCAGCTGGACAAGAGAGAGAACGACTTTTTGTGTGATTTTTCTCTGCTCCAGTTGTCCTTCCACAAGAAGATGAGAAAGCAACTCTGCTGCAAGGTGCTGCACTGGTTG
This sequence comes from Dipteris shenzhenensis, assembly GCF_047967505.1. NCBI lineage: Eukaryota > Viridiplantae > Streptophyta > Polypodiopsida > Gleicheniales > Dipteridaceae > Dipteris > Dipteris shenzhenensis. The sequence goes on from NC_141604.1 coordinate 38,809,904, forward strand.
TGAGGGTGAATTGAGCAACAAGATAAGAGGATCCAGAGGTTGATTCGGGCTAACTTTACATTCTACAGGTTGTTCAGACTTCTCAAGAACGTTAACGAGCACCTGCATTGTGCTATGTTGGCCAGCAATGCTCAAGCTTGGGCGTGACAAAATTGACAAGAGGGGCTCCACAATCTTTGAGGCTGGAATTTGATTAGCAACACTGCCGTTGTTTGTCAAAATGCGCAGCAGTTCCGCAGCTGAACTACAGGCAAAATCTGACAAAGAAGGCAAAATGCGGAGAATTTTGTCAATCACACCAAATTTCATCATATCAAGCTTGCAGTGATTGCGATCTTTTCCTAATTTTATGAGGGTACTGATGGCAACCTCATGGAGAGAGTTTTCCTCACCCCTGAGCATGGCCACGATATAACCAACTGCACTGTGTGAGATGACGACATCTGCTAAATTATCACTGTCCACTAAATTGTTCAGGGCATGGACAACTACCAACCATGTGGACCTGGTCTCTTCCCCTAGAAGCATTATAAGTGGCTCAATGCAGCTGACAGCTGCAGGATTTGCCCGAACACGTGCATATCCAAACAACACAAAGCACAACTCAGCAGTATCTTCTTTAAGTTCTAATGAGCAGTCCGCCCATAAAATTTTGCATAGGATGTCCAAACATTTGGACTCGGGATCTGCTATGATCATTGCCTTGGGAGGATTATCATCCGAAAGTCTTGATAGTGCCTTTAATGCGACTCTTTGCTCTTTTTCTGATCCTGTGCGCAACATTTCCATCAATGGTGGAATCGCTTGCTTGGCTGCATCACTATTTTTAATATGATCTGCAGTGAGTAGTCCTTGTAAGGCCCTGCCTGCACTATACCTTGCACTCCTTCCCCCAAGGCGCAAAACTGCAATAAGCTGGTTCAATGCCCCAACAGCTGATTCATGGCACCTTAATTCAGCACTGCTAAACAGGATTCTCAGTAAGTCAGCAGTACATTCTTCCATGTTATCTTGAGGGCCTAAAGACAGATACTTGGTTAATGCCTCTAAAACTCCGGCTTCTGCCATTGCTAGTTTGTTTGCATTACTTCCCATGGCAAGAAGTGTCAACATCCCTTCAGCAAAGAGAGGAGCACCTGGCCTGTCTGCAGTAGGCTTTAATAACTCCACTAAAGCTGGAATAACTTTCCTTGCTGTAGAGCCCAATCTAATGTCATCGATCCTGAATAGATGCTCCAAAACCATCTGTGCAGGATTGGGGACTAGAGAAAACTCCTCAGCCAAGTCCAAAAAGTTAGAAATATCTGAATCTGTACTTCCAAGAAGTGCAATTAAGCCCCCTGGAGCTCCTGAGTTAGCCACAGCAAGGATGGTGCCATGGTTAGCATGGGACACAAGGCTTGCAATAGCTTGAGCAGCAAAATATCTTTCTGCAGGTTCGTCTGACTTAAGTAAATTTGCAAGTACAGGAATAGCACGAATTACTGCTGATGACCGTACAACATCTCTTTCTTGGAATAAAATTGCCAATAGTAGAGCACTAACCCACGTGCCGACGTTGTCGTCCATGTTATCCTGTTGAAAGTCATGAAGATTGTTGTGAGAAATATGTACTGGGAAGTCTTAAATGCAGATATAGCACACTCACACTAAATTTCAATATTTAGTACATAAATCCATGCAGGCATAGGAGAGGTGACACTGATGTGATTTACATGCTGCACGATCAGGAAAGCTGAGCTGGCTGAAGATACCACCTTTTAATAGTTTTTGCACGCCACAGAGCAACTCAGTACACACAGGCTTAATTCAAAAGCAGAAAATGTGTCTCGCAGGGCATATGAAATTGGTGTAGTGAACGTCACTTCCTTAACATAAAGCTATTTGTTCGGATTTCCAAAAATTCATTTGTTCCTAATTTGCAGCTCTCAAAAATTCAAATTTACCTGTGCTGCATAAGAAGAGTAGCTGCCATTGTTTGCAATGATGGCTTCAATGGCACCGGCCTCTGTTATGATGCATTTGCTCTTGCTGTCGTAAGTGGCTAGTATGGATAGCAACCATAATGCAACTGTCTGGCCAAGGCTTGCAGAAGGGTTGTTCTCTGAAGGGATCTTCGCTTCAGTCTGCGAACTCAGTGATTTAAATCCTTTAGACATGAACTCATCATGACCTAATCCATTGCTATTGCTGCCATTATTTGGGAGCGAATTGTCTTCCAGTGGAGCTCCAAGCATTTTTACGAGCGACTGGATCAGCTCAACTAAACAATTTGCTTCCACCAATGCATTCATCGTACGCTGACGGTGCTCCTTAGCTGCACAAATAAGAAGTGCTGTTGCTCCAATCTGTACTTCTGCACTTGGGGCAGCTGCCACTCTGTCCGACAATGCAGCAACACACCTTGATGCACCCACAATCATATCTCCCAGCACCACTGGCTGGTCCTTGCAAAGTCTAGATAGAACCTCAGTTGCCTTGTTTTGAACAGAAGGTTGTCCCAATGCTAAACAGTTGACAAGTGGAGTGAGGCTGTGTGGGGCCTTAGCAAGGACAGCCCATGGGGGTTGGTTGAAAGCCCCACTCCTGTTGGATCTTGTTATAGAAGCAAGGGCTTCCAATGCTACCACTGTTGCATCATCTTCGATGCTTGCTGTTGCGAGCAGGGCCACTAGTGCAAGGACGGTACCAGAGTTGTGAATTCTGTCGGCCATAATATCATCAATTTGCTGTGACTGAAGTACCCTTGAAAATGCGCCTGCTGCTTGTGCTTTTCCTTCCAAGGTGCCCTCTTTCAGAACTCTGGTTAATGGCTGTATAATACCTTCAGCTTCTACTTTTGCAGAAATCTTTGGGTCCTGAAATATGTTTGCCAGTGCGGATATCCCTTGCTCAACCACATCGATGCTGGTGGACAAACAGAGCTTCAGAAGCGGTGTCATAGTTCTGGTTGCACCTTCTGCAACTTCGTGATTCTGCCTGATAGAAATAAAGAGAGCTGCAAGACATTGGGCTGCATGCATGGCAATCTGTTCATTTCTGGTGACCAGGATCTTGTACAAGGGTGCTATGATCTCTGAAATGGTGGGGCTTTCACGTAGGTCTTTCCTGTCCTTCAGTAGCCTGGCAAGGACTGACGCAGCTTGTTGCTGTGCCTCCTCTTTGAAAGAACCAAGCATCCTTATCAAGGCATGGAAGGATTCATTTGCTGCTGAACCCTCAAACAGAATGTCTGCCAATGGTGAAATCGATAGAAAATGCATCAAAGTATCCAAGACATACATCTTTGATTCTGGTATATCCCCTGTTAACATGGCATTTAGCTGGCTGATGGTGGTTGCATCAGATTTGCTCACCAGATCCTTTAAACATCTTGCAGCTATTTCCTGCCCTGTCAAGTCAGCATTTTTTAATAACCACAGCAAAGCTGGCACTGCACCCGCTTTCTCAACGCATGACCTGATATCTTCACTATGATTGCATAGGTTACCAAGAATAATAGCAGAATTTTCCTTAGCTTTAACCGAACCAGTTTCCAATATTTGAACTAAAGGAGGTATGCCCCCTGCAGCTGTTATTGCCCATTTGCTTTGATCATTTTCTAATGATAGAATAGAGAGCAAGGAAACTGCACAATCCTGTTGTTCCTCAGTGGAAACACCTAGCAAGGAAATGAGAAGCTGGACACCTTGTCGTTGCTGAAGTGCATACCATAAATCAGTGTCCCTGCTGCAAAGCCTTATAAATGACTCCAGAAGCTCCTCCTGAACATCAGAAGAGGCCATAGTAATTAGACTAACTATCATTTTTTTTGCTTCCGAGTTCATCAGCCTGCTGGCCAAGTGGTAATTTCCGTACAAAGTGGCCAAAGCTTCAATGGCCCTTTCTTGAATCAATCCTGATCCATTTTGCAGAGCTTGTCGTACCAGGACTCGCTCCATTGCTAATGGGTCCAATGATGCTATTGATTCTTCTTGTCCATCAAAAACCATTAGAGCAGATGCAAGTGCACCAAGATTGTCAGCTACAAGAAGATCTGACCTGTTAGTTTCAACTCTCTCAGCCAGGCTATGTATAACTGAATGTAAACCACCTGAAATATTTGCTAGAGCACCCATGGCATTCTCCTGAAGCGCTTGTGCCAGCTCTCCACTGATAACCTCCTTGCAAGGTGCCACAGTAGCACTAATCAGTATAGAAGTACCATTTGCACTAATAATCATCTTTCTAGACTCTTTACTCTTGGAAGCAAGTGCTTTTAAAGCTCGAGCTGCCTCAGCTCGCACAGGCAAATCATTTCCAGGGGACAACAATCTGAGAAAGCGATCGATACAGCCTGCTTGTATGACCTTGGCACAACTAGATTCATCTGTCATCAGCAGATTTGCAAGGAGATAGCAAGAATGACATTGGGCTTCTGAGTTGCCAGATGATACCAGTCTCAGAAGGATCTCAAGACCTCCAGCCTGAGTCGTTTCTTCCCAGAACCCTTGAGTATTTCTGCATAAATTTCTCAACACTCCAATAAGAATTCCATCAACTGATCTGGCTAGCTTGGACGTTGGTTTAAGCTGCTCCCACAAATATGGAACTGTACCCTCCGTGGAGAAGATTTTTGGACCCACTTTATCCCCATCATCTCCCTTTGATACTGCATACAGTGCTCTTCCTGCAGCTTCCTGCAATTCTACTGAGCCAGATTTCAACAAAGCGAGTAAAGGTGGAATGGAGCCACCAAGCAAAACTTTGATTCTTGTTTCCTCGTCTCGGCATAGAATCCCAATGATCCTGGCTGCAATAGCTTTTGTGGGAGTAAAGCCAGACCTAAGCATTGTAACCAGCACAGGAATGGATTGTGGATGGCAGCTGACCGCAGTCCTAGCATCCTCACGAGCATCCATCAGGTCAGACAGCTTTTTCAAAATTGCATCCCTCTGTTGAGGTGCTGAGGCTGTAGTTCGCAATTGTTCTATGCATTGAGCAACATTTCCCCAAATGCCGTCCGGGTCATCCATGGGAATTTGCATTGTTGAGTTTCTGCCCAAGTGTCAAAACAAAAGCATATCCAGGGTTAAAAGGACCTGTTGAATAATAATTGTCGATATAAAGAAACGATTTAGCTGCTTGGGTAAAACTCCAGTTTGAGGCAATTTTCGTTGGATTGAGAGAACAATACTCGCAATTGGGTGTAGATGCATGCTCAATTTCGAAGAATTATTTATAGTGATGCTTCCGACAGCTCAACCTCGAAAAGAAACAGTCGAACGTTGAATAAAAGAAACATAACGTTGCCTAAAAACAGGCAAGCCATACATACTGATAAAACTGGTTCCTAGATGACCTTGGTTCGATAAATACTAGAGCTTTCATGAGCGTATTGTTGAGCTCGCAAGTTTATATTGCTCTGCTTCCAATTCCAATACTAAAATGAAATATTTCGGAGGGTGTTTATGCAGTGTATATCCTAAATTTTGTAAATATTGGTGTGGGGAAAATCCGAGTAACGCGTGATTGGATCTAGGTGGAAAGTAACCCTTTCAGTATGTTAACGTATCATTGTCAAAAATCATGTCCATATAAGCAGGTAATATCACCAAAAATTTAGAATTTACAACTATTCTCTCTGCTAAGAAAATTTCGAGTAAGTGGAAGACAAATCCTTTGTGAGTCAAAAGAAATGGCTTAAAACCAAACTTGAAATGGCTTAAATGTCGTACCTTGATCCTGCTACGACAGTTCGTGAGTCATTTTCCTGAGATCTTTTGTCGTGCTCCAACGACTGTAATCTCTCCTGTTCATCCATGTCAGTGGAATTAGGCAAATTCATTCCGAGGCCAGAATTTTATTTTTCGTTTCCAAGTGGATCAATCACACAGCGGGTAGAAGCTTATGGAATGTCCCTGAAGTCGTGCTTCAGAAATACAATTGCAAGCACATCAGGCAGCGTACGACTTGCTGAGAGAGAGCATCTACTACAGCTTGTAACAATAGATATCACACAGTCTGAAAGGATAATTATCACATTCACGAAAAGTGAGGGCGAGACTATAGGCTTTGCGAATCGAATGAGTGTCACAACTCTACAACAGAATATACTCTGACTACAACGCGAAATAATTTTGCGCAGGCTACAGAAACTTTAGCGCGGAACCTGGACTAAAAGAACTTCTGCTCGATCATATCACCCAAGAGAGTCGACCTTATGAATTACAAAACGAAATTCATAGACCGCAAATGCAGCAAATGGGATAAAGGTGCAATGTTGATTGATTCATTCAAAGATCCGCAAAGGCATTGGAACATGAAAAAAACAAGAAGTAAATCCGACCAGGCTCCGATCGACCACCAATCTCTTTGAACAACAATTCGAGGAAATGCAAAGGTGTTTTCTCTTATATGTGAGTCCGAGGTGAGAAGGTGCATTTCAATATACCGGAGGAAAGGACTTGGGAGGATGGAGCTGCGCGAAGGAGGCATCTGCCAAGCCTGAGTCAGTGCCATTGCTGGCCCGGAATGCAATAGAGGTTGCCAGGTTGCCCGGATACAGAAAGGAACTCAATTCTTGCTGTGGGGAAGTGAATTCAATGCAGGTGTACACATAACGCAGCAGGGATGGGCATCAGCTGGATGGGAGGAATGCAAGGTGGGTGTGAAAGGATCAATTGGGTTTTGGGCGAAGAAGCAAGGAATTAAGGCAGGAAGCAAGGAAAGAGAAGCTGGTCTGGGGATGATGATAAAAAGGGAAGGATGGAAGGGAGGAAAGGAATGAGATACGATGAGATGGAAGAGGAGGGGAGAGAAGTAAGAGGAGGAAGATGGAGATGGTGTAGGAGAGTTGATTGCTGGCTTGCTGTTTACAGTTGGGTAGGAAATGTCACGGGGCCTTGACAATGGACTGGCTACTTGCAGCTTGCACAATAATATAATCGAGATTGAGATACATAAGCAAGCTCAGGTTGTTCGTCAACCTGAGGGCGTTCTCAACCCATGACATGTGCTCCACACCAGCTTGCTCCAACTGCCCAAACTAATCATCAGTTTCTCCATTTGGCCCCCAGTTTGCCTCCTCTTCTAAATTCCCACTTGGGTCCTCCTCTTTTTCCAGAAATTCTTGCCTCAGTTTTTAGCCTGCCCTCACCCTCCACCAACTCTAGCTGCAAAATTGGATCCTTCTTTGGCCTAATCATCAGAGAATGCCAGCATCTGGGTGAAGCTTTGAATAGTAATAAAATACAGTCAAATGCCGGGTAAATGTGTATGTGTAAGCTGTCCTTACAATGCCAGCATTTGGGTGAAGCTTTTATTAGTAACAGAATTAGAGTCAATGCTGTGCAAATGTATCTATATAAGCTCTCTTGGACAGAACGTGGAAAGAATCTTGCAGGAAGTACAATTCTTGGGGACGTGGCAGTACTTGTTTTGGCCGGTAGATTAAAGAAACGTTTGCATTATTATTGGGTTTGCTAGCGGAGACGTTAGATTTAAGCAATGCTTGCATTATTATGGTTTAGTGGAGATGGGCTTGTTAGATTAAAGAAACGCCAGCATTTTTAGACTTCTTCCAGATTACATTTTGGGTTAATCGAGACCTCATTCATTGTGGCTTGCAATAGATTCATGATAATTGTGTTAGCTCAGACCTGATTACGTCTTTGGCTTCCATCAATCTATTGCAGCCTCTCTGTGCACCCATATTTTTATATACAACTTCTAGGCCAGATTTCATACATTGCAAGCTGCTTACAGTTTGTATGATTGAAGCCCTGCATCCACCTCTACTTACGTGACCACATGGTTTTCTTGCTGCATCGTGGCTTTCCTTCCTTTGCACCAGCCCCTACCTAACACACCTTTCTTTTACCACGTTTTTAGCCGGACCCATCAGGCCTTTTCATAACATGTTCTGTTGCTTACAGTATTTATGAGAGAAGACCTACTGCGCGATCCGAACATGGCCTCTCTCTGGAAAACTGCTTCTACAGCATGTTTTTTTACTCAAAATCAGCCAATACCCCTGTTGTAACGTCATTGAGTTCAGGCTGAGTTTGTAAATTTTATTATCAAGTACATAATTTTTCTTATCAAGTCAGAAAAGGCGACGTGAAAGAATTTTTGTAAAGAATTTGTGGTGCAGGTGAACATGCGCTCTATAGTACTTTGCTTTGGAAATTGGGAAACCTTCAACGAACAATAGAGCTTAGATTTGGGTTACCTTCACGTGGTTGTTCATGTTGGCATGTGGGGAGCATCACCACTCTCCAATGTCTAAGTCCCATTTGCTAATGAATATCCATAGGTGAACGTGAACAAATTCCAAGGAAAACATTGTAATAGTTTGCTTTCCATAAGATCACCCTCCCACACATCACCTCATGACATGCCCTTGATTGCTTAGGTTCAATGCATGCATTTCAAAGACATCTTTGCATTTGTTTATGATTTTCGCTTCAAAACTTACCTTTAAAAGGAGCAAAGATAAGGAATAAGATAAGTTATAGATGGGTGAAAATTTGTACGGCCCATCTAAAATAATGGCGTACTTTCCTTCCTAAAAGTGAAATCTTGTTCTTGCGAATTCAAAGATAGTATTGATGCTCTTTTTTGTAAGTTGCATATTCTCCCTCACAAGGGGCAAGAATATTATTGGATCGTGGCTTGATCATAAGATAATTAGCCAAACTTGCCTCTAGTATATACTAGCATGAATGAGAAAATTGAACAAGTTTGTTTTCTATTGATTATCTGTTCAGTTGCCTATGGTTGGATTTGAAAAGAAAATGATGAACAAAAGTATTAGCTTTATCAACACTAGTATTCAAAAGAATATGGCCAAACTTGTATTTGCATTTTCATATGAAGAGGATACATTAGAAACCTTGAAGTTAGATTGGACACACGCATCATTTAGAAAATCGACCTCTAGTTACAACTTGCAAAAATGATTGAATACTATTCATAATTTTTTTGTTGAGCATGATTTTAGATAAATAGTACCTCTTCAAAGGCTATGGGTAAATCTATGTTCACAAATCATGATCTCAACAATGCATCCAATTACTTTAATCTATAGAGTATGTAATTACACTTTCCAGCTCATACCACACTTGAGTGCTCCATTTTGTACGCAAAACTATTAATTAGTAAATTATATGGTATCTAACGTACTACATTCATTTATATGGTATCCAATGTACTCCCATTCATTTATATAGGAAAACTATGTGTAAGTGAGATGTTTCACACTTTTTCATTTAGTGGTTCAATGCTTGCATATGACAAAAAATTTGCAAACCTTTCTTTCCATATCATGGCACATGTAAATACCATGGTGAAGAGCTTATTTTTTATTTTAACAAGTACATTACATTGGAGCTCCTCACTTGGATATTTTTAAACATGAAAAATTTGTATTTTTATTGGAAGTTATATTTTATTTCCATTTGCAAGATACCATAAGAAGATATATCTACATATATATTGAGGGTTACTAAGGGTTAAAACATGGTACCTAGGGCATACAAATTTGTATGAGATTTTGGTAATGTAGTGCATGCAAGATGTGAGGTTTTCGCAGTACCTCTTTTACAATACGTTTAACGATCTTAAGATGCTAGAGGCTTAGGAATTGATAAGCTTAGGAGAAATTGGAAAGACATCAAACGAGACAATCATGGAAGATTGAAAGAGACGATTATAAAAGACAATTTGGCCACCTAGGAAAGAAATTAATTATAGAATCAGAAAATACAAATCTCTCTAACCCTAGCCATATGTTTTAAGAATTACTCCCAAATTTTTTACCACATTGGTGCCACTACACCATCCAACCCTTCTATATTCCAACATCCAAAGTAGTTCCCCTAGAGATTTTTATGTGAGGCACATCTCTAGGTACCCAAAAAACCTTTTTAGCTAATGCATACTCTACAACACTTCAAATTCAATTGCCATGTGCCTACATGTTATTAGAGTGCAAAGTCATACACAAGATGCCAATGAGATTAAGGAATCTGCTTTTGCATAATTAAAAGTAATACCTATGGGACTTCAAGACTAAAGGATGAGTTTAGGATTGATAATGTGTAATGTATGTATGTTGTAAAGGAATTGCATGATGTTGCTCCATCTTTAAACCATTAAAGTATAATATCATATTGTAAGTTCTTGAATCTTTGTTTGGAGCTATTTGCACCCTTTCTTCTTTCTCTTTTGCACCCTTCTGTGCATTTTGTTTGCACCCTTTCTTGTACTTTCTCTTTGTATTGTGGTAGGGTTGATTATGGCAAGTGCACTCCCTTCTATTATCTGAAGTGGAAAATTAAATGCATTAATTCATATTCTATCCAGTAATTTTGGTTTGGACAAGCAATATACAGTGCTAAGGTACGAGCTTACATTATAACTTAAGCACATCATTCGTAGTTTAATAAGGGGCTTTGATATGCTTAACCTACCATGTTGTTGCCTTAATCAAGAAACATGGATTGCAAAAGTTTAGATTCAAGCACTTTGCAATTAATGGGTGCTACTTTTTACTTATAGATAGCAACCATTACATTTGTTCATAAGCACTCTGTTTGTTTGTAATGAGGGACTTGGACAAGTTGGGTACAAGTTAAGCTTCATTGTTGAAGAAGGAAAGGTATTGATATTATCTTGTTTACTTCATTCCTAGCTAGGCAAAGGGATTGGTAGGTTGTATCTAGCATTTTGATTTCTCCATTAAAAAACATATATAGCCAAAGTTTGGATTCAAGCTTTGTGAAATGGCAAACATGTGAACATGTTCTAAATGGAAATGACATTTTGTTAATGGTGGCCAAATATGTGCTATGACCCCTAAAGAAGAGCCATGGCTAGTGGTGAGGAGGAGAGGAATCTTGAGAAATTTCTTTCTCAATCTCTTTTCCTGTTCACCCCACTCCTAGTGAAATTTCTTTCCCTTGATTAGGATAACATTGGATCCTAAAGAGTGAAAGGAATGGCAAGTATAATATAAATACTTTGCTATTTAAAGGTCAAAAGGACATCATGGGAATCCAAGAGATTTGGCAAGCTTCATCCAAACCCAGTAGTACACACAAGGTTGCTATTGACACTTTTTAACAAAATTGGCAAAGCATCGATGTAAGGGTCAAAACAGAAGCTAGAATAAGCATAAAAAATAGCATCGATGATGCATGTTCTAATTTGAGTTCAAAATTTTCCATTCTTCAATTTGAAAGGTACATTGGGAGTTTTCATAGTGTATTATGTGTAAAACCTTCAGCATAAAAGAAGCTAGATTTAAACCATAATACAATCCATGAATGCATGAAATCTTGAAAGGCCAGTATATCATAACAAGTTTGTGTTGCATAATTAGTTATGTAAACCATTAGATGAACCTTCTGCATGATCCTTTAATAACACATCAACACCATCATGTTCATCATGCGCTAAGTCTTCAATGTTCTCTACATCAAGACTAGATCCCTTACATCCAAGTTTGAGTAATGATCCAAAGAGTGTAAACTATTAGTATCTTGTGGAGTTTGTATCGCCATTGGATCGTGAGGTATGGTTGGTGGACTCCATGTCATCTACAATGACATTTTGCATCTCTTCCTCAGTGTACCCATCTTCAAAGATATGTTGCTTACTTGGTGCACCTTGATTCACATACCACCATTGCATCCAAACGATTTAGTTGAAAAATAACCTAAGAACAACTTATGTTATTACATGCATCAACAATCACAAAATCATGTCCAAAGTATCTAATAGGAATAGTAAAAAAATGTACGTACCTGTTCACAATGATAATGTAGCACAAATGCATCTGCAAGGTCATCTCAAAATTTGGTTGAGTCAATGGGGAAAAAATCATTCAAATCTTCTCACGGTTGCTTATACACAGTTGTGAACCATTTCACATCCAATAAAAACACTTTGAATTCTTGAAAGCTCACTTTCATGGTAGCTTGGTTTGTTTATATTTAGCTCACTTTCCGATATTTGGGTATCACTTGCACTTGCTTGACTCTCTTGAGAGAAGTTTGACATGACTCCACAATCAAATGTGTTATGCTTCACATTAAATTTTGTTATGAAAACTAGAAAAGGAGGAGACTACTACTCACATGAAGATCATAGCCCTCGGCAATTCTCGTTCCATGCTATTCATAGTCTTAGCCCTTGTAATTGCATCTTCCTATAGTTTTGCATTTTCTTGGCAACAAATATAAATATTATGGATACCTAACCCCTCTATAGATTCCTCTAAAAGCTCTTCTATTGTCCTCTTATTTTCTTTTTAACTCTTCATATATTTCAACCCTTTTCTCTATTCCCTTCCAATTATAGAGACCCAATTAGAGAGACAAAATGTGTTCCCCTTTATCTCCAATGCAACACTCATATTTATTTGCATGCCTTTGCTTTATGCCGCATTTGCTTGGCAACAAATATATATATTATGGATACCTAACCCCTCTATAGATTCCTCTAAAAGCTCTTCTATTGTCCTCTTATTTTCTTTTTAAGTCTTCATATATTTCAACCCTTTTCTCTATTCCCTTCCAATTATAGAGACCCAATTAGAGAGACAAAATGTGTTCCCCTTTATCTCCAATGCAACACTCATATTTATTTGCATGCCTATGCTTTATGCCATATTCCCTCCAACTCCGTAATCATCCCTATAATTTTAGAGTCAAGGTATAGAGGGATTCCATTGCACAAGAAATTTTGTGACATAAAACATTGATTCTTCTATCAGCCAACCTTCTTCCATGCTACCTTCTGGCCGTAACTTTTTCCTCACAAACCCTTTCAACACTTTCATGACATGCTCCAAGAAAAACATCCATTGTCTATATTTATTTCGTGCATATGCCCATTGGTTCACTAGATGGACAACTAGATGTAGTTGAATATCTAGAATGCTTGTTAAAAATGCCTTTGAATCAAACACACTCCTTTGATAATTTCCTCAATATATTCAAAATTACAATCAAATATATGGAAGAAAATGAATGCACTTCAATGGTTGATCATGATTTCGGGATGCACACCTTAGAAATGGGCACAACTTGGTGATGGCACTCTTGACCTCCTCCATTAAGCAACCCTAAATTTCTATTGGAAGCACATACTATTCCAAATACAATGTATGAAGCACGAGCGATGGATATCATGTACAATATATTAATATATGTGCAATGCATATCATGTACAATGTATTCATATACGCGCAATGGATATTTTTAGACATATTTATGGCATAAATTATGAAATGAACCAATGCCAATCTCTAACTTTGAAACACTTAAGTTAGTTTTCTATTAGGATGGACAAAAGAATCCTTCAAAGATTTCTTGTACCCTATTGGGTTTTCATACACTTTTGACAAACCTATCTTCCATTGGAATAAAAACCCATGGTGCCTTTTGCAACTTCACCTTTCCATTCACCTCTAGTGGTGGCCATATGATCCTCTTTATCCCAATGAGTGTCTAGTCCTCTTATTGCTTCCAGTTTTATGATTATCTCTTATCATATGTTTCCACAAGCTTTTAGAAAATTTTTTGAATATTGCATCGGATCCAAAGACTGTTGACTTTTAAATGTTTCCAATAAGGAAGGGTGTAGGAAATAGACAGCCTTGCCATGCCATGTGGAGGCGTTGGTGAGTTAGGATCCAGCCATTACATTAGCCGATCTACTAGCTTCATTAAAGGTGCTTCAATCATATTAAGCCCTTCAAATGAAGCATGAATACAGTAGGGATGAGCCACACGAAGGGATGAATACAGTAGGGATAAGCCACATGACGATGTCTATGTGTAAACAAAATTTTTTATTACAATATAACAGGGTTCTAGAGGTGACATTTATGTACGACCATGCATAGGTAGCACATGGATTCAATATGAGAAGGATTGTTGTGAGAAAACATGTGCTAGATCTTTTCTATAACTTTGTATTTGGCCTCACATTGTAATTAAGCCTCCTCAGGTCAAATTTAATATCCTAGAAGATGTTTGCTCCTTGGATCTAGATTAAAGTATGCATGTATCATATCAAGCATTGCATCATCTTGCTCATGATTGCTCTTTGTAGGTATATATTCATGCTCTTGGAATTGCCTCATGCTTTTTCTCCTATTTGCGCATGATTCTTTTAGCAAACATCGGTAGTTCTTGTTTGATTGTGATTCATGGATGTTGCCTTTAATTAGGTTCCTATTCACCGCCCTAATGATTTACAAAAGTACAAATTCTCATGCTCACACCTCCTCATTGTTTTGCACATGTTCTTGCGGTTTGAAACACCTATAGTCTTGAATATGCTTATTATCTATGCGATGTTGTCTACATCATACCCTTACATTATGCATATTCACATAATATCTTTCCACATGTGGAATTAACTGCATATAGAACCCAAAATGTTGAAATAAGCATCGATATAGAACAAGCATCGCACTAACCATCGACAATAGGATAGCATCGGTATAAGCATTGATAAAATCATAGATACATGATGGGTATATCAATGCTATACCCCTTTTAAGGGATTCTCTAACTTCACTTAGCTCTGAACCTATCTGTTAAAGCATGGTCGGGCATGTCCTTTACAATTTTCATATGCTTAGTTTGTCCCTCTCTTTCCACTTTGAAGACAAGAGCTAGGCATGTAGAGATTCAAGCTCCCTCCACTCCAAACATCATAAGAGGAATGACTCCATTTCTTATTCTATGTGAAGGCTTTCCTCTAGCTTCCTTCCTTCCCTTTTCTCCCCACTCATTTCCCTTCTTCCTTCACTTTCCTTTTCTCTTGTTTTGTGATCAATGGCTTCGCTCTTCCTTCCTTCGTTCCCTCCACCTTCTTCCTTCCCTCTTTCCTCTTCCCTTTCCTCCTTCTTTCTCCCTTCTTTTTCCCTTCTTTCTCCCATCTTACCTTCTCTTCCCTCTTCTGTTCCTTCCTCTTTCTCCCTAGTTTTCTCCTTATATTTTTCACCGTCTCTGCCCTAACCATGTGCTGTACTCCTATCTTTATCTCTTACATCTCTCCTTCTCATTTTCTCTCTTTTTCTCTTTTTTTCCCTCCTTTTTCAATCTCTTTCCTATCCTATTCATTCTCTGCTTCTTTCTCTCCCCTTTCCTCTTTTTTCTCCTCTTCTTTGTCCCTCCCCTATCCGATCATTTTCTCTTTGCTCTTCCTCTTCTCGAACCTCTTTTTTCCTTTTACATCTCTCTTATTTTATTTATGATATGACAAGAAATCAAGAATCCTTTGTTCCCTCCCGTAGCTTTTAAGCGATTTCTCCATTTTTTTCTCAATGATAGTCTTTTTTCTAGAAGCACATTTATTAAATATGGCATCTAGTGGGGGTGAAGCTACTGGAAGTAATCATGGTAAGGGTGCAGCTCTTGGAGCTTTTGGCCCTTCAAAGTAAAAGTTTAGTATATTTGATGAAGTGCAAAAGATTATTTGCAAGCTCAATCCCCATGAGCAACAACAAATCATGTGGGAGATGGTGAAAAATCATGAGAGGGCTAAGATCATGCATTATTAGTTTCATGCCAACCTTGAGGCATCACAAAAATTAGAACTAGGAGCCATCGTAGCCAACATACACACACACGCACGCATGCACGCATGCACCCCCCGCCACACACACCCATGCATGCATGAATTTCCTACTAATTATAATCATCAAATTGTACCCTTTCTTTCCATTTCAATTATGAGAGTTTGGATTTAGTACTTAATTAAACTGTCCTATAATTTGATTCACTTGTTTTGATTCCCCAATTCCTCGACTCCTACTCTTGAATACTAGGCTTACTTGCCTCAAACTCTAAATTCTCCTATTTGAGTTTCATATCTTTGGACTTTGGTGTCTGAGTTCATGTTTTTTGAATTTGTCTACACTGAATTTTGAGATACAAACTTTGGGTCCACAAAACTATAGCCCTGACACTGAAGAAATTGATCCTCTAAATCTATCCCTAGAAAAAACTATAATGCTACATAAGAGAATGGGAAACTACCCATAAGTGTACAAAATTTAGTACGTCTTCTCCCAATATACTTTAAATTTATGTTTCATCTTTACAAGATGCAATACATACGAAGATTATCTACTACAAATGCTACTTTTCCTCTCTCCATTGTGGCCATGTCATCCCCTTATTTATGAAATCTTACACTGATCCAAAATACTCAGATGTGCTATGCCCGAAATATAATATGGTTGTAAACTCCCTTCCCCAAATTCATATCTTTAGGTGCATTGCCTCTTTGTTCCATGCTATAATATATTGGCTTCATTAAGCATGTTATATAGCCTCTTTCATTGTATATTGAATTGCGTAGTTAGTTGTTGCTTTGGCTCTCATCATGGATCAACAATAATGGGAAGATCTATTTGTATGCATGGATTGAAACTAGCATGAGCATTTGATGTGATTGTACTCCCTTTTCCTCTAAATGTTTGTCTTTAATTCTAGTGAGAAAAGTAGCATGTTCATTTCCATAGGGTTCTAGGTCTAGTTTGGGTTCATCTACACGTATGTAGGTACTAGGGAGGAGAGAGGGAGAGGACTGTGGGTGCTTCAATAAATGATGACTGAGGACTGAAGTAGTTTTGAATATCATAGTAAGTGGCTAACTTAACATAGGTTTGAATGGTTTTTTGAACTAATAACAAGGGTGACACTACAATTACAAGTGATGTATCAAGGCTACCCAAACATTAGTTTAAAGAAAGTGGTGGTCCTCTTTAATTGATAACTCTCTCTCTCTCTCTCTCTCTCTCTCTCTCCTATAGTTTTGGAAAATCCTTAGGCCTCGGAAGACTTTTATTCCATTAACTATTCACCTATCTCTTTGTGATATTAGTGCTTTCCTTGCCGGATAACAGAAGAATGAAGTGGTTAACCATGGAGGCATGGAGGAACTTTAAGTCATGTGACCGCGAGGCGAGGGAGATCACAAAATCAAGACAGAAAAGAGATGGCCACAATATGAAGTCATGCGATAAGAAGAAAGAAGTAGGATGTTGGGCAGTAAGAAACGGAGCTCGAAAGAGTACACGTTCTCCCTATTGTAAGAGATGCCATCACTTGGTCCTGAGGGAGATGAATACTCATACGAGATCCCTTCAATTCCGGAGCAGGTTTGGTGCGTTCGCTGAGACGTCGCGTACCAGGAAGGCTGGCGAGGGGTGCTCCTCGCCGGTAGTTGCCGAGGTTGCTTCATTCACTCTGCACGCGTGAGTATCCCCACCCAACTTCCGTCTGAAAAGCTGCTACAGTTCAAACTCCTTTCTGGCTTTCCTCCTCGAGAATCAGAGCGTTCTTTGCCAAAGTATCTCGGGTCGCTCACTGCATAGGAAATAGCCCAACTTTTTTTCCCCAAAAATTTCCTACAAAACAAGTGAACTCTTGAGGTGTGGGAAATAAGACGTTTGAGGTCTAGCATGAACTAAAATCCAACTTTCCACTAAACACTATGACACTTTTCCATGTTATTACGGATATCAATACTTATGATAGTTTTGGAGCATTTTACATTTCGAGAATTTCTTCAACTAGCTTGATAATTGCGGCTATATATACTAGTTTTGGAGCATTTTACATTTCTTTTCACGTACGGACCTATGGTACATTTACATATTTAGCATTACCTAACCACTAGTATGTTTATTATATGACATTCCTTTTATAAGAGCCAAGCTGGTGCGGCATTTTAAAGACTTGCACATATTTCGAGGTTAAATTGAAGTGCGATTGGTGCGAAGATTGGCACATCCATTTTGGAGGATGCCATCTTGTGCACCAGAGCACCATTGTTTTTCCATCATGGCGCCCTGAAACAAATGGCGCAGTTCTAGTGCGTGTGCACTAAGCCTAAGGCACGCTAAGTCTTGCCATTTAATAGTGACAAACAAGAATGGTACTTGGAGATACATAGTATTTCGACCACAACTTTTTTTTCAAAATTTAGACACAAATTGCCAAATAGATTCATTGGGCTAGTCAGGCCTAAAAAAAAAGACCACTATAGACATTGGGTGACAAAAAAGAGGGGCATGCTCACGGCCTACACTATAAAAGCAGATGTTGGAGCTAGGCTCCTACATAGACATACCGATAGACAAGAGACCATGATTGATCACAAGGTGCTTCCCTCCCAGGATCCATCCAAAGTCTCTCAAGGTTCCTTTGACCATGGAGACCGGTACTGACACTCTAAACCCCAACCCAACTTGAACACTAGCTGGTTTCTGAGATCCCACACAGCGAGAAGCATAGATGCTCTGACATACAACGAGCATGACGCTAGCGTAGAGGGGAGATGAGTAGCCTCACCTAATAAGGCCATCCTCCAGCTCAACTTAATGTAAAACTTCACCATCAATAAAACATAAAATGATCAAGGTGAGCTCCATGCATGCTAACATTTAAAGCATAAATTTCTGATGAACATAATTCTTTTTTTGCACATGATTATTTCATGGGTGACACCATGCCAAAAGAATAGCTTAATATTGCTTGCTTTTATTCTAACACATAGTGCAATCTTAGCCATTTGGTACCATCCTTAAAGCCTTCAGAGTATGATCATTTTCATGATTACACCTTGATTTATGTAATCTAATACACTCCACATGGAGCATGTTATACGTCCACTTATTGCCTTTATGGAATCAAGCAAGTTTTCATAATTTGTATAAGTAGCAATTAATAATATATTGGAAAAAAGATTTTTTAAAAGCTTGCCACTATGCGATCCATGTTGGAACCATACATGTACCTTGGCATGCTTGAAAACATCATGTTAGTATTTGAATGGATGATGACCTATAGTTTCTTTTTTTTTGGGATCAAAATCACATGCCCTCTGCCTATGCTGCAAGTAGTGATGAAGATTACTATTTCAGGTGCACACCAGCTAAAACAAATTTTCTATTGACAACTGGGGCCTTGTGAGACAAGATCCATTTGAAATCTTTGACCGGCATCACGATAGCCATTGATTTACCATCCCATCCTTACGATGATTGAAGACCACACTAATACGAAACTCCCATACCGCCATGAGTACTACCGTGTGGATGTACGGCCAGGATGCTGCCAGAGTTGATGAAAGGAGCTCTCCCCCCAAGAGTACCATCCTCCAATTGGTACCTAGGTAGGGCAAGGAGAGACAGTCCCTTAAACCTGACTTGAGAGACTGTGACCTTAATCTGATGTATGAACATGGTGGTGCAAATAGCAAATAATAGGGGGACTAGGGGACAACCTTAACAAATCGATGGCTTGAGCGGGTAAGTGCCTACAACTCTGTTGAGAGACCATGCTCAACATCATGTGATTACATGTGCATAGCACTAACACATTTAGAGTGCTATAAAGGAAAGGGTTAGATGCCATAACCCTAACCCTAAATGGGTTTGTATATATTCTACATTTTCAACTAAATCTAGTGTACAGTTAAGTTAGTCATTTGTGGTGTGCTCTCTAGTTTTGCTCTCTCTCCTCATCTCCACTCTTCTCCTCCCCCTCTTCATATTTTGTCATGGTATCAAAGCTCCCTTGCCTTCCGTTGAGGCATTGCAATTCATACAAGAGGATGAGAGATCGAGAGATTGAGAGTTCTTGAGTGTTCTCTTCCATGAGAGAAAAATTTCGTTCATTGAGAGTTCTGTGAAGGAAAATTTTGTTCATTATTGATTGAGATAATTCTAGCATTGAGAGAGAGAGAGAGTTTCTATTCTTTGATTGAGAGCCTATATTTCGTTGAGAGATTGTGAGAGTGAGATGCTTTGAGAGAAATATAGGGAGAGTTCGAGAGTGATTTTGAGAGAGAATGTCTTCTTCAAGTGAGAAAGAGAGAGAGATAAGGAACCGACTCCTATCTCTAATGCATAAGCAATGTAGGCTCCTACAATGCCTTTGGAGAGAACGGATTCTACTACCATCTACAAGGCTCTAAGGCAAACTCTTTGCAGCCTCTGAGCATAAGCAATTCTCCTGCAACCTCCAGTCTACCTTCTCCCTATAGCACCACAAAACACCAGCGGCTACTCCGTTGCTCAACTCCAACGACTAGCTATCAAGCTTCATCAATGAACCTTTTGCAAGCTTCTCATAGCTAGCAGCCAGCACCACAGCTCTCCATCAAACTCTGCATATAAGTCTTGTTTTAGCTTTTTGATGAAGCTATCCTTGCTTCCGGTCACAATCAAATCATCTACGCACAAAAGTACAATAGTAATGTCTTCCCCTTGAGCTTTGTAGTAGAGAGTATGATTTGCATTAGATTTCATGTATCCTAGGTCAGCACACCACAAACCACGAACCACACTGAAATTTTGGTCAAGTTACCCTGGGTATGGTTTACAATGGATAGGGTTGGTCAATTTAATCCTGAGTCAGCAGGGGATGAGCATAATTTCTGAGCAAAAACCTACGAGCAAAAAAGTCCGAGTAATAATCTTTGACACCGACCATGCCAGTATATTTCTCAAAGGAATATACAATTCTTTCTTAATTTATGATTTATGGAACCATATACTTCCTTATTATCATCATTATAACCCTCATTTTAGAGAACTTTAGCTATATATGAACAAATAGTGAACACTTTAGAAACTCCTATAAATCCCTCCCTACCATACTCTCTTTTGAGGATTATGGTAATTCAATCGATTTAAAAGAGTTTCCCTCAGCTTTAGCAATCCCATATTTGAAGTATTGAGAAGCTCTCATGTAACACTGCATACCATATTCCTTAAATGAGTAGGAAAAAGATAATATAATAATCTATAATACATTATCAAATATGGGAAGGAAATGGAGGGGTTTTCAAAATATTCCCATTCTCCAAACCTAAGTACTTTTAAGGAAATGTGGTCCCTACTGAACTCCTTCCTACCATAATATGAATAAGGGAGAAGTAACTCTCATGTACATCTTGAAATTTCCAATTTATCTCTTTTATACCTATAAAAATTATGACTTTAAGCCTACCATTGCATAGATCATGAAATTTTGAACATTTTTCCTTTTTACAGCTCCTCAATCCGAGCTAAGGAGCAAAAGTTATGACCCTTTCTTTGTAGGCTCTCCAAGGGTATTCCGCTAGTGGAATAGGGTTGGGGCAAGCTCTTCAAATCATATTTCTTTGGTAGAATACACTGAGGGTCTATTTAAAAAGTGTTATATATTTTTCTTAGCTCATATTGAGGAACTATAAAGAGGATATTTGCTCAAAATTCCATGATTCAGCCAATGGTGAAAGGATATTTGAAAGTCATAAAATAAGTCACCACTTGGACATTATATCTGTTTATTATATAAATGTATATTTATATCTATCTCTATTCAATAATATTTCATATTTACTTACATATTCCTTGAAATAATTTGGAATTTTGTGCTCCCCAAAAATGACTTGAGCCTATATATTTTGACTCCTCCCACCTTTTGTCTGCTCATCGCTAAGAGGTTTTCGCTCGAAAAATGGAAACCCCCCCGAGTTAGGCTAACCCTGGGGTCACCACAAAGAAGTGTGGTCAAAATTGTGACACGTGGTACCCTTATCCTCACCGACACTACCACCTCACCTACCACATCGGCACTGCCACCTGACCTACCACATCAACACTGCCACCTCACTTGCCACCTTAGCACTACCATGTGGCAATCCCTTGGCAGCCATAATTACCCCTTGTCAGGCACATGTGAATCCCTATGCCACCTCATCACAAAGTGCACAAGAGGCACACCCTTTGCCAGGCACACCCTTGCATGATGTGAGCACAGTGGACACATCATCACTTTGCATCCTTTTTGCCCCTCCACCTAGATCAAGTCGTATCTCTTGATCCAAGAAGAATTTGAGGGCGCTCAAAACAAAAAATCGCTCAATTTTTTGCTCTACACGGTCATCACATCAAGCACACATTTTGGTGCAAGTATCACATACTTTTGAGCCTTGGTGACAAATCCACATTCTTCACGTACATTAGCTCTGACTGACCCCTAGTCGACCGTTTCGGGCGGATTGGGTTGGTCACCCAATTGGGTCTAACCGACTACGACTTGTGGCTATATAAGAGCAAGCGCGTGAAGCCCATTATCATCACTGGTTACAACAACCTTGATTCCTTAGCATCCAGCCTCCGTCCTCTACTGTTTCCAGCACGCCATCAAAGCTTCTCTCATAGGAGCGCACGGCTGGGAGGCAGCGCCATCTATTGTATCAGTTTTACAGTAATCAAATTTTTGATTCTCCATACTATCTGCTTTTCTCTCTTGCATACGAGATCCTGTTATCTGTTGAGCATAGACGTTGTATTGTTTTTTACATGGTATCAGAGCTTGGGCTCTAGCAAGAAGATTTGGTAGTGTGTTTCTGTTTGCGAGCAGATTGTGAGAGATGGCCCAGCCCGCAAGACTGTGAATCCCACCGTTCGCCGAAAGTGGAAAGTTGGATGGCACTAACTATCCACTTGGAAGTTCAAGATGAAGACCATCCTAAGCGCATACAAGCTTTGGGATACTACTACTAGGGTGGATGTGAAGCCAATTGCGAGACCGGATCCAGCCAATGCAGGACAATAGATAGTAGCAACTGCAGATGAGATTCTTGCATGGACAAGAAGAAATGCAGATGTGCTGTGTTCTATTGTTTGCAGTGTAAGTGACTCTGTCATGGCATTAATTCAACATGTCACCACAGCGGAGGAGGCATGGACAGTCTTGAAAAATCAGTACAAGACCACGAATTAGATGTGGATTCAGAATCCAGAGACTCAACTCGCGAACGAGAAACTGTTTGAGTCTGAAATGGTAGAGAAGTTCATCACCAGGGTGAAGAATCTGTGCGATCAGATGACTGCGATTGGCATCACCATCACCAGCAAGAATCTAGCACGAAGGTGCATACGGATTCTCCCACCAAAGTACGACGGTCTTGTTACGACGCTAAATATGCAGAATAAAAATATGCCCCTCAACTTTGAGGATTTCAGCGCGATGCTTCTGGAGGAGGAGATGCGTCAAAAGACGAGGACTGGAGAAGATTCGGCTTTCTCAGCTAGATCAAAGAAAGATAAGGGTAAGGACTCTGGTAACCCATCTTCTTCTGATGATAAAAAGAGAAAGAAGAAGATCAAGTGCTTCTATTGCAACAAGGCAGCGCACAAGCAGAATGAGTTCCGGAAGAAGATTGCAGATAAGAAGAACAGAGTAAAGAAAGAGTCTAGCAACAGTGCACAGGCAGTACCAGTAGAGCTGTTCGTGAGGAGATTTGCACGGAGGCAATTCATGTACCTATGGATGAGCCTTGGATTATTGACAGTGGTGCATTGCGCCACATGACCATTTGGAAGGATTGGTATACCTCTCTACATCCGGTAGGGAATGACATCGTGGTAGCAGTCGGCAATGATGCAAAATGTCTAGCAAAAGGAAAAGGTACGATTGCTCTCAAGTCAGATGGAGTTGTAAAACAGTTGTCCGATGTTCTTTATGTGCCAGATATCAAGAGAAACTTGTTGTCTATTTCTGTGATCATGGATCGGGACCTCAAAGTTCACTTCGATAAGAATGGCGCACAGATTTTGGATCTTCAAGGGAAGGTCGTTGGTAAAGGTACACGACGCAACAACATCTACAAACTCTCAGCTTTCAGTGCTTGAGCCGATGTGAGCAACACTAAGTTGTGGCATGAGAGGTTTGGTCATCTAAACCTTAGTTCTTTAAAGGAGATGCATAAAAGTGGAATGATTGCAGACCTACCAAAAATCACAGATCTGCCTGATGTATGTGAAGCTTGCATGATGGGCAAGCAGCATCGACATCCCTTTCCTAAAGAGGCCAGCAGGGCAAAGGCTCATCTAGAGCTCATTCACACGGACCTCTGCGGAAAGATGGAGATGGAAGCTTTGGGTGGTCCCTACTACTTCATGACGCTGATCGACGATTATAGTAGAAGGATATGGATATACTTCCTGAAGACTAAAGATGAGGCTTTTACTAAGTTCAAAGAATGGCACGTAATGGTCGAGAAAGAAATGGGGAGGAAGGTGAAGAAGTTGAGATCAGACAGAGGTGGTGAGTTCACATCAAGTGAATTTGAAAGTTACTGCAAAAGTCATGGGATCAAGAGGCAGAAACCCCCGCCACATACATCACAGCAAAATGGAGTAGTAGAGCGCAAGATGCGCGTCATTTGTGAAATGGGCAGGAGTATGATGAAAGGGAAAGATTTGCCAAAGACTTTTTGGGCTAAAGCATGTAACACGGTAGTTTACATTCTGAATCGTAGCTACACGAAGGCTGTGAATGGGATGACTCCACTGCAGGCCTTTTCTGGTAAGAAACCTTTAGCTGCACATTTCAAAGTTTTTGGATGTGATTGTTTTGTGCATGTCCCTGATGCTAATAGGACCAAATGAGAACCGAAGAGCCAGAAGTGTATTTTCTTGGGCTACAGTGAAGAGGCGAAGGGTTACCATCTCTATAATCCTGTTACCAAGAAGGTAATAGTAAGTCGCGATGTGGTCTTCTCAGAATAGCTGCATCAATTGGAGGAGGATGCTTCCTTCCCAGACAACTAGGACCAGGATATCCATCCAGTACAACCACCAACAGTAGACCAAACTCCCCCAATGGTGCTTGGGAGGATTCAAGACAAAGAAGAGGAAGAAGAACCACAATGGCAACAGCCATTCCCGAAGTGGGTAAAGTAGCTTTTGGACGGCAGAGAACCTCTAGCCATTGAGGAGGAACCATCCGAACACCGCTGGTCCAAGAGATTAGAGGAGCAAAGAAGGGCATAGGAACACTTGGTCAACTATGCTTTGATGAGAGAAGTGATCTATGCTAAAGAACCCATCTTGAATAGGAACAGGGTGATGGTAGGTGGATGGAGGCTATGCCGTCAGAGTATGGCTCCATAATGAAGAACAACACTTGGGACCTTGTGGATCGACCACCAAAACGCAAGGTAATCGGCACCAAGTGGGTGTACAAGACCAAGTACAAGTCCGACGGCACGTTGGATAAGTACAAGGCTCGGCTCGTGGCAAAAGGATTCGCATAGGTACATGGTTTTGATTATCAGGATACTTTTGCTCCCACAGCTCGACTAACCACAATTCGTAGTATTTTGGCTTTAGCAGCCCAGGGAAGTTGGCCCGTGTTTCAGATGGATGTAAAATCCACCTTTCTGAATGGAGATCTCAAGGAGGAGGTATACGTGGAACAACCACCAGGTTTTGTGATCCCCGATTCAGAAGGTAAAGTCTGTAAACTGAAGAAGGCACTTTACGGGTTGAAATAGGCCCCACGAGCGTGGTACCAGCGGATTGATGCCTACTTTCTACAAAATAGGTTCAAGAGGAGCCCATCTGATGTAAATTTGTATATCTTCAGAGAAGGAGGCAAGTGTATGATCGTGGTCCTTTATGTGGACGACCTTGTCATAACAGGGAACCATGAAGAGGAGATCTCGCAGGCAAAGCATTTGCTAGGAAGAGAATGTGACAATCAGAGTTGCATGGTGATTGCAAAGAACCCTGTGTTCCACGCTCGTACAAAACACATTGAGATTCAATATCACTTTGTACACGAGCTCATCATGGATGGAGAGGCCGACTTGGTGTACTGTCTGACTACAGAGAATGCTGCGGACATCTTCACAAAGGCTCTTGGAAGAGACTTGTTGGAGAGGCATCTTCATCGACTTGGCATTGGGCCGAAAAAGTAAGTTCACTTGCGGGTGGACATTGAGGGGGGGTGTTAGATATCAATGCTCCACTCTCGTGTAACTATGTGGGAACCAGCTAACTCTACTTGTAAGCCCCCCATATGAGGAGAAGGCATTTGAGTAGCTCAGTTATCCAGTAGGTCCTCGTTTGGACACCAGATGGGGGCCATGTGTGGCCTGATGGCTAGACGGCTTCAGATAGAGTTGGCACATTGCCAACTAGGCTACATGCAAGTGCGGGAAGGCATTCCATGACTGACCGCACTAAGGGTAGACGGAGCATTTCCTGGGACAGCCCACTCTCGGGTTGCGGGGCCCGTTTGGTGGAGCCCCAGATGATCTCGGATGGCTCTGGGCCGAATGGGGACCGTAGGTTAGTTGCTCTATTTTGCGCCACGGTTCCATCGTGTGGTCGGTGGCCTATTTCAGGACCAACCCCAGCCGACCGTTTGGGCAGATTGGGTCAGTCACCCAATTGGGTCTAACCGACTACGACTCGTGGCTATATAAAAGCAAGCCCGTGAAGCCCATTATCATCACTGGCTATAGCAACCTTGATTCCTTAGCATCCAACCTCTGTCCTCTACTATTTCTAGCATGTCATTGAAATTGGCTGGTGACATGGCAAGATAAGATACCATGTGGATCAACGTTGACCAAACATAGCTGTGGTGACCCAATTAAAGTTTACCTAACCCGGGGTAATCTGACCAAGGTTATGCTGACTAACCCTATCAATCCTTGAGGATAAGGTGGACACGTGGTGATTCTTGAGCTACCAAAATCTGAAGAGATTCCATTCGGGATCTAGGGAATCCGTCGCCCTCGAGCTTTCATTGACGAAAACGGAGGTGTTGCTTTGCTGAGGCTTGGATGGTGCCAGCACGGCGGACGCTATCTTTGGAGCGGTGCACTTTGAGAAGCAGCTTGGTGGATGCTTTGTCTGCTTGTTGGAGAGGTAAGCCGTGGGCTACTTGTCAACCAAGCGTTCGAGAAGTGCTGGCATGCAGAGGAGCACACGCTTTTAAAAAGCTTGGCCTTCCTTTACGACAAACAGTTGCCCAACCTCTCCAGCACATACAAGCATAGAGCAAGGCTTTGGTGGCTCGCTGCTTGCACTCTTTGGAGGCATAGCTGCTTTGGTTATTTGATGCAATCCAGTCCATTGGAAGAGCGGTGCTTGGGAGGGCTTTGGATGGCATATGAGTTCGTGGTGAATTGCTAGCATGGCGTAGAGCTGCTGTAGCCCATGTGCTTACGCTTCACGAGCTTGGAGGTGCTGGAGACTAGAGTGAGAGTGCTCTCAAGGAAGCAAGAACGGAAGAGGGAGAGAGAGAAACAGAGAGCCACACAGTTTTGGTGGGTGCAGAACACCCTAATCTTCTTTTTCATTCATTTATATATGTGTTTGAGTATTGTACATAACTGGGGTAAAGGCATAGTGACCTTTAACCCCCACAACCTCCCACTTAAAGGACAATGTGCCTTTAAGGGAGAACAACCAGTGAGCATACTATCCTACGCCCATCAATACATGACAATACTCAAACCGCTGACTAGGTAGACTCTTCGTCAGCATATCTGTAGGGTTATCATCTGTATGAACCTTGACAAGCTCTATGCGCTTGTCCTCAAGTACCTCCTTGATGAAATGGTACCTGACCTCAATATGTTTGGTCTTTGCAACACTAGCCGATCAAGCCATATAGCCTCCTTGCAACCCTCTGTGGCTGCAACATACTCAGCCTCTGTGGTAGACAAAGCAACACACTTTTGTGCACGAGAGATCCACGACACTGCACCACCTGCAAAGGTGAACACATAACCAGAAGTGGATCTCCTACTATCCACATGCCCTGCATAGTCTGAATCTGTGTACCCAAGTACATGCATGTCTCCTCTACCAAAGCAAATGCACATCTCCTTGGTACCCTTCATGTACCTCATGATGCACTTAACTGCCTCCCAGTGCCTCTTTCTTGGATTAGCCATATACCGGCTAACAACTCCCATTGCAAATGCAATGTCTGGTCTAGTAGCTATCATAGCATACATAAGACTCCCAACCACTGATGCATAAGGAACCTTGGCCATCATGGCCCTCTCCTCATCTGATTTGGGACTATCTCTATGACTCAGTTTCACATATGGAGGCAATGGAGTACTCAATGCCTTCCCCCCGCCCATATTGAAACGCTGCAATACTTTTGTAACATACTCCTTCTGTGAAAGCCAAAGGAGTTTCCTACTTCGATCACACGTGATGCGCATACCAAGAATATGACCTGCAAGTCCCAAATCCTTCATATCAAAGGCCTCATGCAACTTGGCCTTTAATGCATCTAGCTCATAAGTATTCTTGCTAGCCAATAGCATATCATCCACATATAGTGCTAGGATTATCAGGCTATTATCCTTAGCCCTTTTAGTGTAGAGCTAGTGATCAATTTCACTCCTTCTAAAACCTTGGGACTAAATGAAAGCATCAAACTTGTGATACCATTCTCTAGGCATTGGCTTAAGACTATAGAGACTCTTCTTCAGCTTGCAAACTAAATGCTCTTTGCCCTTTTCTTCAAAGGCTTCTAGCTGCACCATGTAAATTTCCTCATGCAGATCCCCATGCAAGAAAGCTGTCTTGACATCCATCTGCATAAGCTCCATATCCTCTGCTGCCACTAGTCCAAGCATGCATCTAAGTGTAATTATCTTCACAACCGGAGAGAATATCTCATCAAAGTCCACACTCTTCTCTTGCTTGAACCCTTTAGCGACCAAATGGGCCTTGTACCTAGGAACATCATCATCTGTGACCTTCATCTTGTAGACCCATTTACATGGCAATGCTTTCTTTCCATGTGGCAAAGAAACCAAGTCCCAAGTCTTATTTTTCATAAGTGAACTCATCTTTGATTGCATAGCATACTCCCACTTGCGTTGATCCTCGCGCATCATAGCCTCTCTGTAGCAAGAAGGCTCCTCGCAATCGGTAAGCATCACATAATCTACTTCTGGAACAAACCTATCAGGTAGTCTAGACACTCTAGATGATCTTCTCAAGGGCATTTCAGCTTGCTATCCCACCTGCATATCAGCCACATTTGGCTCATCATTTCCACCAATAGATGATCCATCATCTACCCTTGATTGTATACTTGTGGGAGTACTTGGTGGTACCATTTCTTGCACATTTGGTGCATGGATAGCTTACTGTCTATCAACATATGCAAGTGGATTCACACCCTAGAAAGTGATTCTCCTCATTTCCACATCCCTCATGGGTGCCTTATGCATCTTCTTCTCATTGAAGATGACATCATGGCTGTGTATGATCTTCTTTGCTTCTGGATCCCAGAGACGATAGCCCATCTCTCCACTTTCACCATAACCCAGAAAGATGCATTTCCTAGACTTAGGATCTAGCTTCTTTCGAAGCTCTTTTGGCACATGTGCATATGCCTCACACCCAAATATACGTAAATGAGAGTAAGAGGGCTTCTTGCGACTCCATGCCTCTTCAGGAATACCACCATCTAAACTCTTACTAGGTGATCTATTGATCACATGCACTGCAGTCTTCATTGCCTCAGCCCAAAAACCACCAGAAAGACTTGCAGTGGAGAGCATGCATTGCAACCTTTCTTGAATGGTACGATTCATCTTTTCTGCAACTGGATTTTTCTTTGGAGTACGAGGGGATGTGAGCTCCCTCTTAATCCCACGTGTATCACAGAAATGCTGAAAGTCATGAGAGAGATACTCTCCAGTTCATAGACATTTATGCATTCTACCTGATTGATTCTCAACCAAGGCCAGCCATTTCTGAAATACGTGGAACACATCACTCTTCCGAGCTATGGCATAAGCCCACACTTTCCTAGTTGCATCATCAATGAATGTCACATAGTATTCAGCCCCACCTAATGACCGTGTAGGCATGGGACCACATACGTCTGAATGCACCAAATCAAGATTTTCAAACTCTTTCTTTCCCCTTCTTTTATGGGCTGATTTAGTCTACTTCCCATAGAGACAGTGCTCACAAAATTCAAAATAAGAGAAACTCAAATGCGGTACATAACCCAAATGGCATAAGAGTTTCATCCCATTTTGGCTCATATGGCCCAACCAAAGAAGTGCTTGGCTGCTCGGTTATTGCAACAACATGATCAAACACCCCTGATACATGTAAGGGATACAAAGTCCCACACTTGGCACCCTTGGCCAAAAGCATAGAGCCCTTCTGAATTTTCCAACTCTGAAAGCCAAAAGTGGTAGCATCATCTAGCTGACCCACTGAAATAAGACTCTTGGTCAACTTAGGCACATGTCTCACATGTTTCAAAACAAATGCAAACCCATTTTTGTGAAAGAAAACTTTATGTCACCTAGTCCCAGTATGTCACATGCGTAGTCATTTCCAAGATGCACACAACCTGTCTTTCCACTGTCATAAATGGAGAACCATTCCCTATGGGGAGTAACATGGAATGAAGCACCAGAATCCAAAATCCAATCCTGGGAATATGCATCATCTGAAGTGGTAAGCAACTCTGCAGATAAACTAGACATGAAGTGAATGTCATTGTCACTATCATGTGTGACTACATTGATCTCCTCAATCTTCACTTTTCCTTTGTCCTCCCTTGGACTCTCTTCCTTCTTATTTGCACCCCAATTTTCATTCTTTTTCTTATCCTTTTGCTCTCTTTTTAGCTTGTAGAAATCCTTTTTCATATGGCCCTTCTTGCCACAGTGGTAACACTCAAGGTTCCGTGCCCTGGATTTGCTACGAGACTTCCCTCTTTCTTGGGACTTCCCCCTGAATTGTGATTTGCCCCTTTGCACATTTAAGGCTGCATCCTGCTTGTTGCCATCCATAGACTTTCGTCTAATCTCCTCGGCTGACAAGCTACCCACAACATCATCAAATTTCAGTACTCCACCAGGTGCAGAGTTACTGATAGCTGTACGGAAGGTATCCCATGAGGATGGCAATGAACATAAGAGAAATATTGCCTTAGTCTCCGCATCAAAATTCATCTTCTGAGCCTGAATCCTCGTTGAAAATAATATTGAATTCATTCAAGTGAGAAGCAATGGAGACCCCTTCCTTCATCTGCAGCTCAAACAACCTCTTCATGAGGTAAACTTTATTAGAGGCAGTTTCCTTCTCATAAGTGGCACACAGTTTCTTCCACAAATCTTCCATAGTCTGCTCATTTACTACTGTGAAATAAACTGACTCTGTAAGATGAAGTCTAATAGTAGACTTTGCTAATGCATCCAACTCATTCCAATCATCCCCAGACATATCTGCAGGCTTAGCTTTAGTACCTGCCAAGGGTTTAATCTGCTTCTTTTGAATAAGCACATCCCTTATCTATTCTTTCCACAAAGAAAATTTTGTCCCATCAAAATTTTTAATGCTGAAAAACTCCTTTTCAGACATGGAAGAGGATGCCATGATGCAAATGAAGCAAAATCCCAAATGCTAGTGCCTGCAAGAGAGAATCACACCAAATACCAAGTGCACCCAAATATGTATGCCACAATAGAGAGAAATATCACCAAAAATCAAAGCTCAAAGCATCAAAAGATACAGTTGACTCAAGTGCATGTACTATGCATCCATATGAGCAAATCTAGCCCAAAAGAAAACGCCAACTGCAATGGCAATCCAAAATGCCAATAAGTGCCAAATGGCTCAAGCATAAACACCGTCCATGGGCATATGCAATACCAATATCTCATCCAAGAGAGCATAACACTATCAGTGCATCACCTGCAATGTGTCAAAGCTGTCCCTCAGCATAAAATAGCATCCATGTGCAAAGCGTCCACAAAAAATAGCATCCCACAAGGCAATCTGGGCCTATCAGCGCATCCAATAAGGATCACAATGCATCCAAATGGCCTATAAATCATCCACTACAACCCAATGCACACCACAAATGAGTGCACATGGCTCAAACTATAACCAGAGTGATCTGCATAAGGTATGCTCAAGAAATCATGGTCCTACAGCAATGACCGCTACTGAAAATAGAAACTGAGATGCCTCAAAACATGGGTGCCATTGCATAATCGGACTCAGCAAGAAAATTTGCAAATATCTCTTTTCTGTTGGAACTCCAAAATCCCAACCGATGAGTGAGAAATGGGAGTCAACACTTATCCACTGCCATGTGGCATAAATCTAAGGATTCAAAACCTTAGAATGAAAAGTGCATAATAGAGAGACGAAATCCAATACACAGAGATCTATAACTCTGAAAATACTCCACCGAATCGCACAAGAATTGATAGGTAGGGGTTTTTAGGCATCCAGAACGCAATGGGATAGACGGTTTTGGAAATCGTGGTCTCAATCATTGGGTCCAACACACAGACTGAAAAATGTTTTTGGAAATAGAACTGTTTGTAAACTCCATCAAAGTGCAAATGATGAGCAACATAGAAGTTTTAGGACCTCTTGAGTCCACTGGAACTGACAGATCTGCAAATGGTTACTCCAAACTTGAGTTCCAACACCTAGGCAGATAAACGTAAAAACTGACAATGAGTCAAAAATCTAATGAAATGATCCCAGATTCAAGAATAAAGGTGTTTCCAAGCTCCTGAAGTGAAATGGACACCAAAAGCAAGCAATAGTTGCCTCTACAAGTCAATACGGACTCTTTGTCGTCGAACGGAATCGGGAAAAGCTTAAAAAATGACTTTTTCTTTGAAAACACTTAACAGGCTCTCAAAACCACTTCGCAAAACCAAAGTGACTTTTCCACAGGTTTCTCCAAACTCTCTGCACACTTGGATGCAAGTAAAGTCACCACAAAGCTTCCCACAGAGCTTCTCCTTCCTCCCACAGAGCTGCTGAGCTTCCAGGCATTCACACACGCTCAGCTAGATCACCCAAGCTCTGATACTAGTTGAGAGTGCTCTCAACAGAAGCAAGAACAGAAGAGGGAGAGAGAGAAATAGAGAGCCACACAAGTTTTGGTGGGTGTAGAACACCCTAATCTTCTTTTTCATTCATTTATATATGTGTTTGAGTATTGTACATAATTGAGGTAAAGGCACAGTGCCTTTAACCCCCACATAGAGCTCGTAGAGGTAGGTCGTTGCTGCACTCGGTTGCAGTAGCTGCTTTGCTCGCACATGCTCGTTGAAGGAGAGGTTGCCTAAGTTGCATTAATTCACTCGAAAATTTTTTTTTGATTCAAAAAAATGCGAGAAATCGCGATTTTTTCGAATTAAAACGTATCCAACGATTTTTCCTAATTTATTCGTACAAATAGGTTATTCGTACAAATAACCTTTATTCGTACGAATAACATATTCTACGAATAAACGAGGTTATTCGTATGAATAAACGTAGTATAAATATAAAACAACTATTATTTTTGGTATTCGTACGAATACATCCAGCTATATTCTTGAGCCACCTACTTGCCTGCCTGCCACCTCTTGGTTGCCTACCTGCTACCTCTTGCTTACTTCCATACCTACCATCTCTCGTCATAGGTACCTAACTGCACCTTACTTTCATTATAGTCTTTCGTTAGTAATCAATGTTTCTCTCTCTCTTGTTTTGTTTAAAACTGGCACTCATCTCTCTTAGGAGAGTTGTGAGTTGCAGTCTTTTTTAATTGTTTAATATTTATTTTGTATTGTATTTAAGTGTGTGTCTAGACAGGCTGGCACTCATCTCTCTTGCGAGAATTGTGTGTTGCAGTCTGTTTTTGTCGTGTGTTGCAATTTTAATTATAATATAAATAATTATCTTTTACCTGAGACTGGCACTCATTTCTCTTAAGAGAGTTGTGTGTTGTAGTCTCAGTTTGTATAAAAATGTTTGTTTGTAGGAACTCTTGGGCTGGCACTCATCTCTCTTAAGAGAGTTGTGTGTTACAGTCCAAGCTTAGTGATGTTTTCATAGATGCTTATTCTGGCACTCATCTCTCCCTTGAGATGCTTAAAGATGTTTTCAAGTACTTAGTCTGGCACTCAACAGTCTCTTGACAGTTGTGTGTTGCAGTCTTAGTTAGATATCATGTGACGTTGTCTTAGACACTTAGTCTGGCACTCAACTGTCCCTGGATCGTTGTGTGTTGCAACCTAAGTTAGAAATCATGCGATGTGCTTTTAGACACTTAGTCTGGCACTCAACTGTCCCTTGATAGTTGTGTGTTGCAGTTAAATCCTAGTGTTAGATGGTGAAGTCCACGATTAGATTATACCTAGGTCATTTTTTGTGTTTTGATTTTCTATAGTATGTTACATGATTTGAGGCTTGAGCTTGAATTGAGAGGTTATACCTAAGTAATTTCTTAGACTGCTTGCATTGATTTTCCTATTGCACCTGGCATTGAATTCTTTTTTGAATTCTGTGTTGCAGCTTACTGCATATGAGATGGATCACGTAGGTGAGAAGAGGAAGTGTCAACAACCTGATCTCACAAAGTCTCAGAGGAAGGTGCTGAAAAATGAGAATGTACACTTCTTAATGAATGTCGATCAGGACATCATTGAGACAGCTTTCCAAAATGGTGAAAATGGTGTACAAAATTTGGTGAGGACAATGGCAGAGCGTGGAGGGAGGACCTTGCGTGATCGATTTCCAGATGTTTTCACATTAGAGTCTATAGACTAGTATTTGTACCACTTAGCGATGGAGGGCGCGATGGAGGGCCGACGATGCCTCGGTCAAATAGATCGAGGCCTAAACTCATGTGACACAAAGTGGGAGGGTCCTGCTGTAGATGCCAGGGTCACATACATCAAGAATGCATGGCGAGGTTACAAAGGCAAAGGAGCTACCTCGACCTCCCTTCCATCAATGCACCCACTTGATGATGCAGCAACAGAGAGCACACGAGTTGCAACATGCTATAACTCCAATGTCTCTCCACCATATTCCTTCCACCAAGTAGGTGCAATAGTCGTCTTAATAGCATCAAGATTCCAAGGATCTCCAAAAGAGCCTTCGTGATTTGTATATCTCACTCGTTGCTGGTAGGCCAGTTTTCCTTGATCTCCAGAAAGTAACTTTTTACAAACCTCTCGAAAGTTACTTATGACTTTAGGATTCTGTGATTGAGCATGCATTTGATATTGTGGATGTACTGCAAACGTAGCTCCATGCAAAGGGGTGTGCATTTGCTTCCATCTCTTATCGGCCAAATATACCACTTGTTGCTTCTCCCTAGAAGCAAAGCGCACAAATTCTTTAACTTGTCGTATTGCTTCTGACATCTTCCAATACACTTCACCCATAACAAAGGCATCAGCATCAACCATCCTCAATACTATTACAAATGGTTCTACACCTTTTATTCTTTCAACATTTTTTCAGAATAGAGATGATTGTATAAGATGTACACATTTAGAGCCTGATATTGCGTACTGCATCTTTTTTCCTAGCCAATTCGCCCATTGTCTATTAGCAACAGTCTTGACTAAAGCTTGATGCACTTCTAACAATCTAGCAAGAACTAGAAAAGAAGCGACAAATCTAGTTTGACAAAATTGCCTGAGTTGCTTGACAGAGTGCTCTCTGAATACTATATGCAAGTATTGATGACTCTTTATAAAACTCACCACAATGTTAGCATCTTGCAGTATAGGTTGCACAAATGGTAATTGTCCAATATCCTTCAACAATAAGTTGAGAGTATGAGTGCCACATGGCACCCATGTCAGAGTGGGATACTTTGCCATGACCATCTCACCTGCGGTCTTGTAATTCGATGCATTATCTGTTACTAATGCAGTAACATTCTCACTGCCACCAACTTTGTGGATTGCTGTTTCGTATATTTTTACAATATATGCCGAAGTTTTTTCTTTTAGAGACGTATCAATACTCTCCAAAAATGTAGTTCCCTTGGGAGTACTGCACATTACATTTATCAAGGGTCTGGCCTACTTGCTAGTCCATCCATCAAATGCAAGAGTGCACCCATATATAGGAATAAAGTCCAATATCTTTTTTTTCAAGCAATCCACCACAGTTTGTTTGACTCTATCAAGATGATCGGTATGCATTTTATTATAATCTGGCAAAATAAATCCTGGTCTAGCACATGATTTCAAGGCATTACGAAACGTGTCATCCCTCATGACATTGAATGGTATACCATTTTTAACAAATGCTTCTATCCATCTTAAGTGCTCTTCATGCACTTGTTGAAGAAATCCATCCTCCATAGAAGATTGCTCTCCCTTTTTTCTCTTCTTTACCTGACAAACATTAGTCGCATCAAAACTCACGTGTGACGCTTGCTAGCATATCTACATCACCTTCATGTATGGATACACTCCTCGCATTTATTGGTGCTTCTCCTTCAACCGTCTCATCAACCTCAGTGCTCACATCTTATTGATTTGCACAATTTCTTATTAGGGTCGGATTAACCACTTTCTTCACTTTCTTTAAATATGATTTGCATAACGGAAGAACATCAGACAGAGTGCATGTGCAAGCTCCAATGTCACTACCTATTCTGAGAAAATGTTGCTTGATGCGAGTAGAACCACCTGTGAATTTGTGTCCACAATATTTACACTGCAAGAAAGAGACCGAGGCATGTGCTTTTCGTATCTCTGTCACGTATGACCAGATCTTGCCACACACCATGCTTTTGAAGTTGCCAAAAACAAAATGCAAAAAAAACTAATTTGAGTATACAATAGAAACATATTGCAACACATTTTATAAAAAACAACACATATGCTTTGAAAAACACATTCAAGCATGCAATATATTAATTATCATTCAATCACGCTCTTTTAAAATAATTCACATTCTATTGAAAGAATATTAAATATTCATTCAAAAGAACACTTTTAAAACTTTCAATTCGTACACTTTAAAACTTTGTATTCTTTCACATTCTATTGAAAGAATATTACATATTCATTCAAAGAAAGTGTGAGAATACAAACACAATAAAATCATATTTCTCACATGAGGTCTAGGGAACTCAACGAGAAGATCCTAAAACTCCCACATACAAAAATTCCCACAAAAGATCTAAGGAACTCAATAAGGAGATCTTAGAACTTCCACAAACTAATTTAATAATTTCATAGGCATGAAAACAAGCCCATTTCTCACAAGAGATCTAAGGAACTCAACAAGGAGATCCTAAACTCCCACATACAAAAATCTATTCACATGAGATCTAAGAAACTCAACAAGGAGATCCTATAACTCCCACAAACAGATTTCATAAACACAAAAACAAGCCCATTTATCATAAGAGATCTAAGGAACTCACCAAAGAGATCCTAGAACTTCCACGTACAAAATCTATTCACATGAGATGTAAGAAACTCAACAAGGAGATCTTAGAACTCCCACAAACAAATTTCATAGACACAAAAACAAGCCCCTTTATCACAAGAGATCTAAGGAACTCACCAAAGAGATCCTAGACCTCCCACGTACAAAAATCTATTCACATGAGATCTAAGAAACTCAATAAGGAGATCTTAGAACTCCCACAAACAAATTTCATAGACACAAAAACAAGCCCATTTATCACAAGGGATATAAGGAACTCACCAAAGAGATCCTACAACTCCCACGTACAAAAATCTATTCACATGAGATCTAAGAAACTCAACAAGGAGATCTTAGAACTCCCACAAACAAATTTCATAGACACAAAAACAAGCTCATTTATCACAAGAGATCTAAGCAACTCACCAAAGAGATCCTAGAACTCCCATGTACAAAAATCTATTCACATGAGATCTAAGGAACTCAACAAGGAGATCTTAGAACTCCCATAAAAAAAATTCATAGACACAAAAACAAGCTCATTTATCACAAGAAATCTAAGGAATTCACCAGAGAGATCGTAGAACTCCCACGTACAAAAATGTATTCACATGAGATCTAAGAAACTTAACAAGGAGATCTTAGAACTTCCACAAAAAAATTTCATAAACATAAAAACAAACATATTTCTCACAAGAGATCTAAGGAACTCAACAAGGAGATCCTCAAACTCTCACAAAAAAATTTATCCAACAAGAGATCTAAGGAACTCAACAAGGAGATCCTAGAACTCCCACAAACAAATTTCAACACATAAATATCTAAATTATTTTTATCACGAGATTGAAAGAACTCAATAAAGAGAACCTACAACTCCCACAAACAAATTTCAAACACATAAATATCTAAAATATCTTTATTACAAGAGATCAAAGGTACTCAATAAAGAGAACCTAGAACTCCAACAAACAAAAGAAAAGACCAAAACCAAAATCCAAACAAGAGATCTCAGGAACTCAGAATGAGATCCTAAAGCTCTTTGACAAAAATCTATCTTATTTCGGACCTTCTAGATTGCTTTCACAACCTTAAAGGTCGTTCTCCTTCTTATCCTTTTTAGATCTCTTATGCTCGGCTGAGGAACTAAATGTGAGATAAGAAAAATTGGCAAACAATGAGATTATATGCAAAATCGAAGGATTGTATTCATCCTAATACAAGTTTACTCGTATGAATACTTTATTCGTATGAATATGTTGTGATGATGTGGCGATTTATATAAAAAACATGATGTGTCACCATTTTTTAAATCGATTTTTTCTTCCATTTGAATCATTCGAGCGATTTTCTCAATTTTTTCGAATCACAAATTCGAATTTTTCTACTTAGGAGGTTGTTGACCACAAAGAAGCAGTTGAAGGTGTTGCCAAGGAGGTGTAGAGGTCATTGAGCTCACTCCCTCTCACTCTCTCTACCTTTGAACTCTCTCCCTCTTGCAATGCAGTAGATTCAAAGTCTCTCTTTCTCAAATAAAATCTCACAAGAGAAATGGAAATGGATGGAAATTCTCCACTCAATGGAAGTGAAGATCACTCAAGAAGAACTCTCTCAATCTTTCGATCTCTCTCACTTTCTCAAGGATCCCAATGCTTCAGCGGAAGGCAAGGGAGCCCTGATACCATGACAAAATATGAAGAGGGGAGAGCAGACGAGTGGAGATGAGGAGAGAGGGCACAGCTAGAGAGCACACCACAAATGACTAACTGTACACTAGATTTAGTTGAAAAAATAGAATATATACAAACCCATTTAGGGTTAGGGTTAGGGGATCTAACCCTTTCCTTTATAGCACTCTATAAGGTTAGTGCTATGCACATATGATCACATGATGTTAAGCGTGAACTCTCAACACTGAGTATGCTCTAAAATGAGCCTATACTGTGCTTGAAATTTTAGACTAGAATGAGGCCTACACAAAGTACCTTATTAAAAACTAGGACTAGAGTGCTCAACCAAAAAAGTAGGCTCAAAGAAGTCTTCTAAGTCTAAAATTTCATCCACAATATACACTCACCTCAAGACATTCTTTGGTGAAAAAATATACCAGATTCCTTGAGACACTTGGTCAAATCTTAAAACCCTAATTTAAGACTTGATTTTATTATTATTATTAGTTTTACACCAAAGCCTACAACTATTCTAATGCATTTGATGGAAAAATTTCCCTGACACTAGAAAATCTAGAATGATGCAACTTGGGTCTAACTTTTGTAAAAAGTACACCTAAATCACATTGTCTTGGATTTTCTAGTCTCACGGCACTTTTTGTTCTGAAGATGCATTAGATCAGCTAGAGAAACTCTCTATGGAGGACGTGGGATGTGATGAACGAAGTTGAGGGCTCATGAGAATTAAGGATGGGACTCTACTAGAGTCAAAATCAAAGACTAATGCTGGCTGTTTTCACCATTCTAAGCTCAAGCTAGGTGATTTGCAAAATGGGACTCAAAGCCCAGTCATCATTATAAGCTCAACCTACGTGGTTTTCAAAATTGAAATCAAAGCCTAGTGCTAGCCATTTTCATTATTCTAAGATCAAGCTAGGTGATTTGCAAAATGGGAAATGGTTTGCATGGCAAGCAACTCACTTATATAGGATTTTAATCTCCAAGTGTTAGAGATCACTTCTCTTCTCACACCAATAGAATATAGTCTAATAATACCTATGGGTACATTGCAAGCATTTTTTCACTGTGAAATACCAATAACAAACTATCATCCTAGCCCAACATTGGACCCATCATGGAATCAATCAAACTTCAATTATTCAATCTATTTTTTGGACCACTTCTTTGCATCA
Organism: Dipteris shenzhenensis; assembly: GCF_047967505.1. Taxonomy (NCBI): domain Eukaryota; kingdom Viridiplantae; phylum Streptophyta; class Polypodiopsida; order Gleicheniales; family Dipteridaceae; genus Dipteris; species Dipteris shenzhenensis. Next base: position 38,849,824 of record NC_141604.1, read on the forward strand.
ACCTCCAAAAATTGCAATGATTTCCCACCTTCATGCATAAAGGGTCTCCTTGCAATTTCCCATTTTGAGGATTGTTCTTTGGTTGTTTCTCATGTCCCCTCCTTCACGAAATCTCATTCTCTTACTCTCAGTGGTTAGCGATGTCTATAAGGCCTTCACTTGGTCTTTGCATGTGTTCTTGGGCACTTACTATGGTCCTCCATCTACCCACAAAATTTCATTGATTTATTACTAGGGTTAAGGGGCATCTTCTACCATCTTCTATGCCATTTCGATCCTAATTCGAGGATGTTTTGTGGTGGCTAGATGATTATACTCTGCATAAGGATGGAAGTAGAGGATCGGATTGGGAAGGATGTCTTCTATTGCACATTATCTTGACAAACTTCATTCCCATATCTTGGTCTTCCACAGATAATTTTCTCTAGATGCAAATTTATAGATGATGAAGTTAAGTGTCCTTGGTCGGTGGTCTTTGTGGATGCAGCCTATCTATTAAAATATTAGTCGTGTAATTTTGGTCAAGCATAGCATTGCTCTTTTTTAATTCTTAGACATGTGATTTGTACCCCTCCATGGCCTATTAGACATCACAATGCTAGTCCATGTTATTGATCCCCTTGTAACAGAAATTGAGTTCATTGAATCTTTTCTTCTCAGACAAGCCTAGGGGAGTGCAAGACGATGAAGCACAATGAAGCATAGAATAGACTAGTATTTGTCCTAAAGGCTTGATATATGTATTCATTTTTGGAATGTGTATATTGATGATAGACTAAAATCTGGACTTATATTTTCTTTCTTCATTGTTGAATACTATTTCCATTTCTTAGGTTGCCTATAAAAAAATTTGAGATTGCAAACACAAGATAAAGGCATAGACCTCAAATGATGAGACAAAAGCAACCTTATTATATTATGAGAAAACTCATACAAGATCCGCATTCCACATCACCTAAGACATGAACACTAACCAACCTTGACTATCCTTAGATTGCCTAAGGCAAAGTACAAAATGCATGTCCTTGGTAGTCATGTTGACCTATCTTCTGTGAATGGTAGCTAGCTGCATGTCATCCATAAGGTCTACTAAGTGCACCTCTACTTCTCATTGCAAAGCAAGTAAGGCATCTAGAACCATATGCTAGGGGACCCACTATTGTGATGATTTGCTTCTATTATTACAAGATGAATGGATTTGTGGACTCATTATGGGATTTAATAAAACCAGCGCGGTGGTCATTTGGGATATACTAAAAACAAGAATGGGATTTAAAATGGCATTTTCATTGTTTCGAGCTCTCAAAATATAGGTATAGAGAGATCTTGGGGAGCTGTGTTCGAACCAGTTGACCTTAGGGAGCTGCATTCCAACTAGTCTCACTGTTTCGCCTCCTTTCTCCAAGGTCATTATTGTTGTTGCTGGGCCGCATGAAGGAGGGGGTAGAAACATTTGAGCTTGAATCAAAACAAGCAAGCCATGCTTCAAGCACATAGGAAGTCTCGAATGTTTCTAGACTATTCATATGTGGAAGCATGGGAAAATAGGGCTATTGATTAGCCAAGCTATGTAGGAGAATGGCAAGAGAATGTACTATGTGAGGGTGGCCATGCCTTAATTGCCACGTTGGATTCCAACTTTTCCCGCTTCCTCCAGCCATGCCTTAGTTGTACTTTGGTCCCAATAATGGCAATTTGTCATTTGTCACATTTGATATTATAATGCATGTACATTTATATGTACATGCCCCATCTCCAATAATGAAAAAAGATATAGAGGGTCTATCTCCACTATATCGCTCGATACATGATTCATTTATGAAGGATGTATATGGTACTGTTAATAGTTGAATGGTACCATTGACAATAATAAATTCATATCAACCATATGTGGCCTTTTGAGCCATCGTGGACTTATCTACCGTGGATATCATGGCATCCTAGTATTTGTATGCCCATATATGGCATGTGATACATAGGAGGAGTGCTCCAATAACCTTAGTGGACCCAATAATTTCTTCTTTTTGCATGCAATATTCAAATGCAATCAATATAACATAAATGGATTCAGTAATCTTAGGATGTCTATTTTGAAGAATTAAAAGAGAAGAAATATAGACAATCACGTTCTCCTGTATGGACCAAGTACTGGCACCTAAGAAAAGATGAGGTCTACACAATCATAGATCAAGAAAACACTAGTAGTAAAGAAATATAGCAGATTCCTAAGTGGTAGAATGAGTACCTATATTTTTTATGTCCATGACTAGCCCTAGTGACTTGGTCTGTGGCTCTTGCACAGGTGCGGTAAGGGTGGGGGGGGTTGGGGTTGGGGGGATGATGGGAGTAAGAGGGGGAGGGTGGGGGGGATGATGATTGCTATGATGTAGATCAGTTTTGCTAGAGGGATGGAGGAAAGTGTAGATTAGAAGTGCTAGAGGGATGGAGAAACTATAGATAAGAGGAAAGGGCACAGTTTTCAATGAATGTCACATTTGTCTTGTCAGCCACACATGTGGAAAACAATCTTCTAGGTTCCTGTGCATTTATTTCCTCATCATTGTTTGCATAGATTTTGAGACAAAACCCCCTCTAAGTAGAGCTACCCTTCATTTCATCCCTATCTCTAGTTTTAGTTGCCTCCAGCCTCACCACCTCCGCTCCAACCCCACTACCTCACCAACTCCAGCTCCAGCTCCAACCTCACTACCTCACCACATCCATCACAGAGTCCCACTGCAACTCCAAATCCAACCTCCATCACCAGCTCCACCACCCACTATAGCTCTAGCCACAACCTCCTCAGGTCCATCTCACACCTCCCCAACTCAAGCTCCAACTGTACACACAAGCCCAGGTAAGTAATCTGTCAGAAGTCATTGTTTTTTCCTGTTAGTAAGGTGAAATGACCATTCCATAGCTTTCTCTCAAAGGCACTCTATGAGTTGTTTTTTTGTGCATATCTCATCTACATTGTAGGGTTTAGGAGGATGGTAGAGTCCAAATTGATTGATTAGAGTAGGCTTCAGTATATTTGCTTAAAAATGTGATTTGGGCTTGTTATTTGTTTTTCTCCCCCATATCGCGTTTTCTAGAAAACTTTTAGCATGCTGGGTGTTCCTGGGGTATGTCCAAAGATATTTGCTGAAAAATGCGATTTGAGGCTTTTCTGTATCTTTTTACACCATATCGCGTTTTCAAGCAAACTCTTAGGTTGTTGATTTCCTTGTGATGTTTGGGTTTTTTCCCATCAAAAGAGCATTGTCAATATACTATGGCAAGAACCAAAGCAACAGCCAGAAGGAAAGGAAAAAGACCAGACATTGCAGGGGCTGCCACAGCTCCATCCAGGTCCAAATCTTCAAAGAAGGGGAAGCCTGTGCACATGCTAGCAAGGAACAGAAAGAAAAGAGTGAATTAAAGCAGATCTATCTTGATGGAGATCAGGAAGGCTCAGAAATGCCATAGGATATGCAGTACCCATGGCACCATTCCAGAGGCTAGTTACGGCAGTATATGCATAAACTGGCATGTGGACTTTAGATGGCAAAGGAATGCACTACTTGCTCTCCAAGAAGCTACTAAAGAGAGTGGCTCATAGAGTTTTTCATGGACACCATGATGGTAGTAGCACATGCACACAGGGTCACCATTATGACGAAAGACATCCAAACACTTGTCAGGGTCAGATATAGATATGACAAGATCCTTAATGTAGAGGAATGGGATGATCTGAAAATGAGGGATATCTTCTTGATACCTCCAGCCAGGAAACCTAAAGATGATGGATTCAAGGTTGTAGAGGTGTTTCACCAGCTTCATACCAGAGGCAAGGTTGCTTATGAAGAGTCCCTTAGGGAAAGAGTCAAAGAAACAGTGTCTGTCTTGCAATCCCAGACATTAGTGAGGATGGTGCAAATTCAGCAAAAGCTCTTGCAACTTGGACCAAGGATCAGAGTAGCCATCCAGACTGTGAATGATGACCTGACCTGGGACTTGACAGAAGACTGCATCATGGCTTTAGCACAGAAAGAAAAACATGTGACTTGCACAATCATGCTTGCAGCTCTATAGTAAGTATATCTTTCTATGTCAATTGTGTTTATGTCTTTGTAGCATTCACTTTTTCATAAGCTAAGTGAAGTTATTTTTTGTAGTTTTTTGAAGAGTTAGATCCACCAGAGCCTTCAGCACTCTGTGTATATAGTTGATCCAGCTATATCTTTCAAGCTGAAAGATAACAAGACATCAACCAAAAGCATTTCCAAGTGGTTTTGTTATTGTAATTTTGATGTGATTGATATGATTCTCCTCCCATGTTGCTCAGAGTATGTTTCCTAACCTTTTCCACTACTACCCTCTGTTGTCAAAATCCAGATTGTTTAAATTAAATTTACACTTTAATTTAAACACCCTCTTGGTCTAGTTCCCTCATGTTATTTATTTCTCTTGCAGCAATCATTGGAGTTTGGTACATATAGATATACAGCAAAAGCTATGCTATACATTCAACTCCTTAAAGGGTACCCACTAGGATTTGGAATTGTAAGTTAGTCATTGCCTATACTTTTTCTCTAAAATGCAATTTTCAAGTTTTCTCTTGAAAAGTCAGCCATATCGCATTTACTTACAGAAGTGTGAATTTTATAATTTGTTGCCCTTCATTCCCATTGCAATTATCTCAAAAGACTAATAGATGCACTGAACCTCCGTGATCCAAAGTTAAAGATGTTAGATTCAGCTCACCCAATGTCATTGCAGGTACAGTAATCATTGTCACTTATCTTTATCTCCCTCTTATTTTTGCACTCTTCATTCCAATATACATCTTAGCTTTCTATTTTGATAAAACAGACACCACAATAGGAGGATCCTTTTTCTTGTGGATGAAGGACTCTCATCAGTGCCAAATATATGATTGACACAAACTTTTTAGAGAAACAACCTGAATTTGTGAGTGCTTGCATTGCATAGTATTTGAGAAGTTCTAAATTTAATGCATTGATGCAAAAATATTGAAAATATTCTTTGTTTTTATTGCAAATGAAAGAGGATAGTTTTGGCACTGAATATGTACATAGCTTCAGATCAAAGACCATTCTGAAGCTGCTAGAGCACTCTTCCCCTTGTCCAGCACCAGGCCAACCAGTCCATATAGGAGAGGGCTCAAAAGGCGCCGGGGATCTCCGAGTTGAACAAGAGGCTCAGAATGTCCAAGGCACTAGCAATCTAGAAGACATTCTAGAAGGTGTCAGTGTTGATGAGCTGCTTGATCTTTTCCAAAAGCCTGAGCCTATGTACAAGGAGGCAGGGACATCAAAGTAGCACGAGGTCATGCCGAGCCCATGGACGAGGAGGCAAGGACACCAAAGCAGTAGGAGTCGTCGATGCAGGAGGAGTGGATGCAGGATGAGGCAGTACCGATGGAGGATGTGAAGCAGTAGGATCCATAGTAGGATGTAGAGGAGCTAGATCCACAGTAGCAGGATCCACAACAGTAGCGACCTAAGCAGCATGTGGAAGATTCTTAGGAGTCTCCACTACAAAAAAGTCAAGAGAGAGATTCTGAGCAATAATAGAAAAACAGATGATACTTGTAATCATTTTGTATTGTTACATAAAATGTCAAATATATTTTTTTGGTTGCAAGTAATACCTGAGTCAATAGCTTTGCATTATCTGAATTGTTCTATTTACAATGTCCTTGCATTGAATTTTGTTTTCGCTCCTTTGAAGTATCTGCAAAAATAAATTTTTAGCAATATGTAAATGTATTATGCAAATGTAAAGAGAATCAAATTAGGAGAAACACAGGGTGGAAACCAACTTACTTTCCTATTGTACAAAATGAATGAAAATTCTTTTTGGATATCATTCTAAGTCTCCATAATAATGTCATTGCGTAACTGACAGAGAGTGCAACATTGTCCCAGTGAGATCATGGATGTTAGAAGGATGTCATTCTCAATAACATTGATTTCAATTATTGGACCTGATGACCTCTCGTCTTGGTCCATTGCCACAAGTTGTGTGCCTATCATCCTGCTACGTTTATAGTAAAAAGAGAAAATAAAGTTTTGCGAGGCAATCATGTACTTAATGTTGATGGAGTTATGAGCAACCTCACAATACACATTGTTGGCCACCATTCTATCCCAACGGCCATTATCCAAAAAATTTGGAATTAGAACTTCATCATACCCTTTTGCTCTTAAAGTCAACATGGTTTTACAAACTTTAACTGGATAATCCTGAAAAAGTCTTACAAAAACTATAAGTGGCATAAAAACGTTGATTTTAACTATCCTGGTAGCAATATTTGGTTCAAGGAATGCTGTACTTCCGAAAATAGTTTGGCTCTGTAGGATTTTGTGATGCTGCCATCAGGGATTGGCCAATCAACTATATTCCACATTGGGAGATCTTGCTTTTTTAATAAACCATGTGAGTGAGCATTGTCCATAAATTGATAAAAGTGATCATAAAAAAATATACCCAATTCAGCTAGGGTTGTTGATTTTCTACCTCGGTACTCTAGCTCCCCAATAGCACCATGTAAAGCATCAAAGAATCCCAGTATGCACTTCAGTGGTTGCCACTCTTTGTATGATGAGGGATATACATCTGAATGAAAACAAAGAGACTGTCTGTCATCGAAAGAAATGTATATTTCATTTCAAGTATTTCATTACATAAATACACTTACAATTGGGTCTATAGTGTGGAAGATAAGTAGGATGATCCCGTAATACAAGTTCTCGGTGCATGTAGACATGTTGTATCTGAACCTCTCTGACGCATCTTGTGCCTTCCTTTTTTACTCTGAAATCTTTCACTCTACCCTTCCAAGAAGCCAAAAAAGTTTTAGTTGATTGCTGCTTTCTCCGCTTGTTGGGTTGCATTAGAACCCAATCTCCTAGGTAGGTCTGCGTAGAAAAGAGATACTTTGTACATCCACATCTTTGCCACATAGAGCGATAGACCGCTAGTGGCACGACCAAAGTTTTTGGTTGCCATCTGAAATCCTTACTCTAATACTTGCGAAGTCAAAGAAACACACACTAAAATAGTAAGACATTAACAAAAATGAATGAAACTGAGAACAAGCAAATAAATGGTGAAAGAAGCTTATTATCTTGAAAGTTTAAGAGAATCACAACAACAACAGTGATACAACGAGCAAAGCTTGTCGAAGAGAGAATGGAATGGCTCGTCATGGTGAAAGTAGAGGAATGGCGCCCGAGAACAAGAGAAAGTGGATGGTTGTTTTGGGTCACCACATAGGAAGGTTTCAAAATGGAGCTCTGTTTAGATTTTGGGTCCACATCTCTTGATACGGTAGGCGAACCATAAAAGAATAAAAACCAAATCTTCTCATTAATGCCACACGCTTATAACAACATAAAGTACTATTTTCTTTTTCATATTTTTGCCTATTTTTGTGAAATTTCTATGTTAAGTTGGCCTTCTCCTCATTGGTTTGAGAGACATTTTTCCAAAACCCTAAAAGGCCCCAAAATGAGCTCCCTTTTTTCCTAATGCGTGGTATGTTTGAGTACCTTCTTATCATAGTCAACTATCAATTTGACTATTTTAGCTGGTTGTATCCTCTAATATCTATTAATCCAATGGGGGTACCTCTTGCTAGCTACCATTGGTCGTGGATATCCCGTAGCTCTTCCCTTATAATCATATAGCAGTTCATTGCATTTTGGTATGCCATGTCATAGTCCATTTAATCAGACCTTATACCTCCTATAAGTATCTAAACCTCCATATCTCTATTCCATATAGATTGGAAATTGTGATACTACTTATCCCATCACAGTCTTATAATAATGCATTAAATTGTGAATAGCCCCCATAAGGATTGAGGTGCTACTTAATATCTCCTCCCAATGGGAGGATGTGTGTGTGTGTGTCTCCTCTAGTTCTTTTACTTTATTTTGATATGGGAAGCTCTAGATATGCTAGGGTCACACTTTTAAAAAAAAAATAGTGAAACCATATATTTCTGTGTGGGAAACCTCAGAAGAGGTGAAAACCCACCATGTAGTACAAAAGTCAAAAGTTTTACAAGTAGGCCCCTGGAAAAAGCTAGGCGGCTAACCAAAAACTAGAAAAGTGAAAATAATCACAAATCACCAGGGGAGGCATCCAGTAGGATATCCACCACTATGAGATTATTTGCTTGCAAAAACTATTGTAAAGGAACCACATCTCCATCAATAAAATGAAGGTGTTTTTTACCCTTGTGATTCTTCTTGAGATAAGCAGGCACTCGAAAATTTTGAATCACAGGGTCAAAAACTTGCCGCAACCAAGGATGGAAAGAGTCCAAAGAAAAAGTAGAGGCAGGCACCAGATACGACATGGATGAGGCAGTAGTATCCAGTCCAAGAGAAGTATCCATATTAACAACCATAGTCTGAGTAGCTTGCTCTTGCAAATCTATAGTTGGTTCCACAAGGGCATCATGAACTTGATCCGAAGAAGAAAGATCCACTTGTTTATCTTGCTTTGGCAAATCTACATTCTCATCACTTGCATTACGTACATCTGAAGGAGATATATCCACATGTAACTCAAAAGGTTGTAATTCAAAGACCGAAGAAGGCGAGTGAGACTCCACTCCTTCAAAATGAGATTGCTGAATACTGAGAGAGAAGCTTTCCCTTGAGGAGAGGAGGAGAAACTTGAGGGAAAGGAAAACTATTGTGAGATTGAGGTAAGAGCAAGGGGAAGCACCTAGCGAAGTGACCGAGCTGCCTACATTTATAACACGCATCCGGGAAAGAAGCAAACTACAAAGGAATGCAGAAAGGATGCACCATGCCAAAGTCAATATCCAAGCAGGAAGGCATGGGTTGCTCCATATCCCAAAGTATGCAAACACGGATATCTCTGCTCAAAACTAGGAAATCTTGCTTCGGGAGATGCAAAACCTTCTCCAACAAAGCTATGATAGAGGAAATAAGTGGGAGAAGAGGTACCAATAATGCTTTTAGAGTAACCCATACTGGGCAGTGATGCATAAGGTTCTTTGCTGGGTTGAAAAATGGGTCCCATGGCATAACGTATGCAAAAAAGCTTGCACCATGGACCCCTACCTTATTGAACAAACTATACACTGTCTCCACATCAACACATCGGGCAAAGTAGAAACCTTTGCCCAAAAAAACAAATGAAGTAATTCGATCAGGACTAACTGCTACAGAGGACTACGTGCACAACTGAGAAGTAGAGAGGATATGTCCCATGAAGTAGATGTAGATTCTAAATCCCTGCGCTTCAGAGAGACTCTCAAAAAGAAAAATTGGAGAGAGAGCCTGATTTAGTAATAGACCTGAATTTACCGTCTCTAAAAGTGATTCCTTACACAACCATCCAAGTAGATCCTGTTGCAAAGAAGTAGAAGAAATGCCGTTATGAAGCTTAGGAGCTTTATTAGGCTGAGAGGATACGGAGAAGGAAGCACATTTCTTTCTTACGACAGAGGTAGCAAGAATTGACCGAAATAGAAACGGAGCATGAAGAGCCAACAAAGCAGACGAGGCAATGGCTGGTGATGAGTTTAGGTGACCAACTGGAGTTTGCAAAGGACATGATAAAAACTGCAACAAAGTAGCTGAAGATTCACAACACAAAGCACCCACAGACGTGTTTCCTTAACTCAAAAAAAAACTTACAGGCGCGTCTATTTGCGCATATATTTATGCATCTATAGACCTATATCTATAGGCACATCTATATAACAGACAGACGTGCCTACAGACGTGCTTTTAGATGCTCTGTAGAAATTAAAAAAAAAAGAAAGATGCATACGTAGACAAGCTTATAGACGCTCTACAGAATCTTTTTTTAAAAATAAAAGCAGAATTTTGTGTGGTTGAACCAAATGCTGTGTATGTTGTGTATGCTATGTGGTTACAAGAATCCCATTTCCACATTGTGCAATTCAATTCTTATAGCCAACGGCATTTTAATTAGCATGATTCCAAGCATGTCTATGGTCAACGATTATAATTCTGAATAAAACATTACAACTCCAAAACGTTTAGTTCACAAGGCATTCATTGATAGAACGTTGCACAAGGAAATTGAAAGCCAAAAAAATAAAAGGAGTGTATATTAATTCATAGCCCAAAAAGTGCTTGTATGTACATATAGCACAAAGCCAAGCCACATCCTATGGCTTCAAGTACAAAAAATAAGACGAGTGTATATATAAGAGAGGCACGAAGCCAAGCCAATGGCTTCAAGTACAAAAAAGAGTAGCTAGCACTACTTCTACGACTAATCTAAGTTCTCCGCGTCCTCGCTCCCTTCTTTGCTCCCTTCTTCGCTCCCTTCTTTCTCATCTTCTTCCTCCTGATCAGCCCTAGGGCTCTGTAAACGAGGGACAACATGTATCAATGTATGAAAAATCAAATCTTTATTTACAATATTGACATTATTTAATTACTTTTAAATACCTGGGGGGACGCTCCAGTAGCCTGGATATACTGCTCCTTAGTAATCAGCCCATCATCATAGAAGTGCCTCCATGTATCTCCTCTGTGATGGTGGCAGTGGTAGACTGTCTCGATAGGAGTAGGGTACCTGCCCACGATATCAAGCTACAAGATGACACAATTTGCAGAGAGGTTAGTACAAATAAAAAACCTCCTAACAAACCACATAAACAAAATATAATTTGAGATCGATACTTACAAACTGGGCCTCCCATGATTCAACACCCCTTGCTCCAAAATGCACATTTCCATATTGCTCCATTTGGATCCTTCGTGCCTCCACGTGCTGCGGACTGGGGTCCGCCTTCGCTGCCTTCATTGCTTTCTTCCACTCACACTTGTGAGCGGTGTGGGGTTGGCCCCTTGGTGGTTGACCTCCCTGTCTCTTGGCAATCTTGGTTAGTGCCTGCCTCTTAAGTGAAGATCTTTTATTGGCAAGTATCATAACAATCTTTGACTTGGTCCATTTATCTATGAGTTGAACATTGAGGGGATTGGGATACCTAGAGCAAACAGTAGAGAGGGTCTCATCAGTCAACTTTTCTGGCTAGTCTTTGTAGTGAATAAAGCAATCTCTGTAGTTGTTAGCAATTACAGAGCATATGGCCATGATGTCCTTCCCCTGTGTATCCATCAAGATGCCTCCTATATGAGCGATGTCAAAGAAGATCGTACCATCACCCTTTGGCATGTCTACATCATTTGAATCATCCCCGCCCCCACCATTATCCCCCCCAAAGCACTGTGCCATGCATCCCCCACTGCTCTCCTTGCTACTACGCCTGTTGCCCTATCGTGTCGAGCTAGTACGTTGGTCACTTGTAGCTGGAGAAGTGACTCTCGACTGCACGAGAGGTCGCTGGCCACTCGTAGTTGGAGAAGTGACTCTTGACTGCATGGGAGTACACCGGTGGCTCTGTGAGGCAAAAGGGCCTCCTGACCATAGAGGGGAGAAGGGGCTTGGCTCTATAGCCGGCTGGGTTGCTATCTTGACTCCACTGGGGTAATCTCAGCTGGTGTGGGGTTGGGGTGGTTTGGAGTCTGTACTGCCGACTCCTGGGGGGTGTTTAGAGTACCCGTCATGTATGTATATAACTCCCCAGGAGTGGGAGGGTTTCCCAAAATGTTATTTAAGTCCTGAAAGATGGCATCCCGAAGATTAGGTGAGGCTGAAGAGCTTCTTGGCCACACGATGAACTAAAGAAAAGAAAAGAAGAAGATTACCATCGAGCATGCCCTCTTTCCATCATGCAAAAGAAAAAATAGAGTGACAGCCTGACATTGAGCAAGCATTTATAAACTCCTGCATTCTTTGAATTAGAGTGATAGAAGTCTATATTTGCTTGTTCAATGTCAGGCTATTGAAACTTCACGTGGGGAAAAAGAGAGAAGGAAAGAGAGGAGAAAAGATAAGAAAAGAGAGGAGAAAAATGAGAGAAAAGAGAGGAGAAAAATGAGAGAAGAGAGGAAAAAAAAAAAGAGAAAAAGAGAGGAGATAAGAGAAGAAAAGAGAGAAAGTGAAAAGAGAAAAAGTGAGGATAAAAGAGAGAAAAAGAGAGAAGGAAAGAGAGGAGAAAAAAGGGGAAAAGAGAGGAGAAAAAAGAGAGAAAAAGAGAGGAGATAAGAGAAAAAAAGAGAGGAGAAAAGAGAGGAAAAGAGACAAACAGAGAGGAGAAAAGAGAGAAAAAGTGATGACAAAAGAGAGAAAAAGAGAGAAGGAAAGAGAGGAGAAAAGAGAGGAGAAAAAAGAGAGAAAAAGAGAGGAGATAAGAGAGAAAAAAAGAGGAGAAAAGAGAGGATAAAAGAGAGAAGGAAAAAGAGAGAAAAAGTAAGGATAAAAGAGAGAAAAAGAGAGAAGGAAAGAGAGGAGAAAAGAGAGGAGAAAAAAGAGAGAAAAAGAGAGGAGATAAGAGAGGAAAAGAGAGGAGAATTTAAGAGAGGAAAAGAGACGAAAAGAGAGAAGGAAAGAGAGGATAAAAGAGAGAAGGAAAAAGAGAGAAAAGTGAGGATAAAAGAGAGAAAAAGAGAGAAGCAAAGAGATGAGAAAAGAGAGGAGAAAAAAGAGAGGAGATAAGAGAGAAAAAGAGAGGAGAAAAGAGAAGGAAAGAGAGGAGAAAAGAGAGAAAAAGAGAAAAAAAGAGAGGAAAGAAGAATGCTCCATCATGCATGCCCAATGTCTTTATCCCGCCCTCATGCTTTAGTCCAATTTTCCTCTTTCTTGGACCCGCCCTCATGCAATCACTTATTTCTATCATTCACGCAATCCCTTATTTCCTCATGAATGCAATCCCTTTCTTCATTCATGCAATCCCTTTCCATCATTCATGCAATCCCTTTCTTGGAAGGGGAAGGGGAAGGGGAAGGGAAAGAGAAGGAAAAGGAAGGGGAATGGGAAGGGGAAAGGGAAGAACACATAAGAAAAATTATCGTAGTGCATCTATAGATGCATCTAATAGCGCATCTACAGGCGCGGATGTCTATTTTTCTAAAAATTAGACACGCTCTGATAGATGCCTTTTTGAAAGAAACTAAAAAGGACATGTGCCCGACCCCTAAAAGAACAACACTAGTACCAAAAACATCCCTTCCCTACATACGACAAAGGACGAATCCAAAGAGAGCAACTCCCAAAGAAGACCAACCGCCAAGAGACTTACCTTGGATAGAGGTATGGAAGCTTCTTGTCCTTCTTCAAAGTTGCTTCTCTTTCTTCTCTTCCTTGTTCACCCTCTTCTCTTGTATGCTTGGGGATGACTATGTAAGCCTGGAGATGAGTGTGGGTGCTTGGAGATAAGTGTGGATGCCTGGAGCTCTAACTGTTAATAGGAAAGCAAGCCGTGTGACGCTTAAAGTATGTGAAGAAAAGCAAACGTGCTAAAAGTAGGTTCAAAAATCAGCTCGCAGTCTGTGCATCTAAAAGTGCGTCTAAACACGCATCTAAAAGTGTGTCTAAAGGCGCGTCTATCAACGCATCTACATTGTATTTTAGACGTGCCTATAGACATGTTTCACAGTACAGATGCGTTGTTAGATGCGCTTTTAGATGCTACACAGAGTTTTGACATTTACAACTCATGCAAGAATACATTTTTTGGGTCGTTTATCTATAGGATGTCTTCATCTTCAACAAGTAGCTCCAGTGAGGATGAATCCCTCCGTATCCACCATCGCAAAATGTGGTTGGAGCAAAAAATCAAATGTATGTGTGATCGATGTCGAGGAAACATGTATCGTGCACACATAATTACACTCAATCACGTCTCAAAGTATGGAGAATGGGATGCGATCGTAAACATGGTAAGTGTTAAAGGGTTAAGGTTGATTGAGATACCTATGGGTGTATATGTGTTTGATATATGATTCTTTTTTAATTTGATACAGGATGCAGTGCCACACCCTCATATGTTGCCCTATGCTCGTCATGAGGAGGCGAAGCGTGGCAATATGAGGTGGGATCTTCAGGAGGGACCATTACGGATGCATGGAGTGATGGTGATAGTAGCCCTCTGCCATTACCTCATGAGGCCATGGAGGAGGAGGTGTTTGATGGGATTTATATATCCATAAGTCCTCAGGTAGGGATGATAACATGGAGTAGGACGATCTTTTTACCGTAGCATCGACTCCACTGTTTGAGGGGTGCACATTCTCTGTTCTACGTGCCTCCCTTGAGTTACTAAACTTGCAGACCACCATCTATGGATGGAGTAATGCAAGTTTGAATGCATTACTCAAGTAAGCTTTAAAGTCTATTTTGCAAACATGGTCTTCTAATTCCAGGGAAACATAAAGTAAAAAATCCTGATGTTTATTTGGAGCCTTTGATTAATGAGCTAGAGATACGTTGGAGAGGTATTGATGTGCATGAGCCTCCCTCATCACGAGACTTCAACTGCAAAGCAGTCTTGATATGGACGATGCATGACTTCCCAGGCTATAGCGAGTGCTCAAGTAAGCATGAACTTTTAATTATGAGTAGGCAATCGATGTGGCACTCTGAACCCACCTTGAACTCTTTATTGCGTCTATTGTTCAGGTCTCACTACATCGGGTTACCATGCATGTCCTGTTTGTGGTCCTTCGCTAGTTGCCTCACGGGCAGATGCATTGAATAAGGTCATCTATGAGAATCACCATCGATTTCTTCCACCTGATCATCCTAGATATGTCGCCCCTTGGAATGAAGTCCCCCCACAATCACTCACTGCAAGAGATTGGATGAGAATTTGGGATGGTTCCATGACTCCACCACTTGGCATGAGCCGGTAAGGGCTTGTAACTATTATGTGCTATATTGAATGGAAATAAAGATTGCACGCTAACACTAGCTTTTGTTTAGATACTCCATCTTTTATCGATTACCATATTGGTCCCACCTCAAGATCAATCACCTGCTTGATCCCATGCATATCTTCAAGAATGTGGCATCTACCATTTGGGAACATTTGAATGGGACACGAGACTCCGCAAGCATAAGGGAGAATCTACGCACCATAGGGAGGGGATGCGTGAAGCTTGGCCACAAGAGAGGCCAAATGGGCATGTCTTTTTACCTCATGCACCGTGGAGGTTATCAAAGCTAGAGATGGTAGTAGTGAAATGAGCTATCACTACAATTCGTACTCCCACTAGATGCATGAGGTGTTTGAAGGGGGCCTTTACAAAGAGCAAGAAAAGAGGTGTAGAGTAATTATATGGCTTGAAATCTCATGATTGGCACAAGATGCTCCAAGTAAGTATTTTATGTGCATAATATCTTTTTCTTCCAAATTTGTGAGTGAATTAGAAGCAACTAATCAACCATTCCTCATGTGTTCAGTTCATACTATCTCTGCTAGCATTTCTTGTAGTGCATCAAAGGACGTGAAGGATTGTATTTACAAGATGGGCGAGCTTTGTGAGGTACTTTACAGGATACAAAATGTGAAGCGTATCAATGCTCCATGCAAGGTTTTCATATTGCTAATATGGTGTACTTTTTCCTTTTTAGGTATGTGAGCTCAAAGGAAATAGATCACCCATTAGATTTAAATGGAGGAGTCACATGCTTAGAAGTACTCTTTAGAATATCACATTAAGTAAAAGCATTGGTCTAGGTTTGATATGGAAGAGTCACATGCCTAGAATTACTCTTCAGTATCGCATTAAATAAAAGCATTGGTTGAGATTTGATATTTGCAATGGCAAGTGGAAGGAACTTTTACATGCGCATCGAGACACATGCATTTAGATATGTGTGCATGAAAGAACAATGAATACACAGATTCTTATGCATGTATGAAGACAACTCATAGACAGCTCAAGGCCACAAGTACTATGTGCACATAGAAAACACATAGGTGGACTTGTATATAGATAACATCAAGGTACATAGAAGCACATGTAGAATAGATGGCGGTACACTTACACACATAAGTACAAACATGTGCGCACCATAGAAGCGTTTTTGAAGATTTTTTCGTTTTGTTTATTTTGTTTCTTTGGGGCAAAAGGGGTGGGGAGGCTTCTTTTGTAAATTTTTAGTAAGATGTAAAATTTGGAGCATTTACGCCGAGAAGGCGAGCAAAGTGGGAGGGGTTGAAGGAGTAGGGAGGAGACCTATCTCCTCCAAAAAAAGCGAGTATATGAAGCCCATGAGCCAATTTCTGAGAGGAAGAGTTGTAACGTGATAATAAATCCGGTAAGAACATTGATTTTGAGTACTAAATCGATGGCATTGAGAGAGATGGCCTTGAGACGTGTGATATCAGGTTTGACAACGATAGCATGAGAGGGTGACGGCCTATAGTGTATACATTAACATCACAGAAGTGGATTTTATGAGACGGTGGAGGTTCAAACTGAAGTCACGAGGAGGTTGCAAAATGAGGAGAGGTTTAGGGGGGGAAGGGGAGCAAAGGGGATAAAGATAACAAGACGATAAACAACAACAACAAGAACAATAGTAACAATAGTTAATGTTTTTGCATGGCTGGAGGTAGAGACGTGCAAGAACGAGGCCTTGCAATCTGTAATAACCCAATTTCCATGCAACCACGAAGTAGAACTCCCTTTTAGCCACGACCTTAGTTCATCAACCTATAAATCCTCGCCTGCACCATGAATACCATACTTTGCTTCTCACCGGAGCTTGATTTGCACACAGCAGCTTTAACTCTGTGGGGCGCACCCAGCGTCTTTTCCATCCTCCGTTGGCGTCTTCTCAGCCCCCATTCCCTCCCCTCCTCCCCCTTCCACTCTACCTCCATCTACATTACATCACCTTCCACTCGACCTTTGTCGGATCTGTAAGCTTTCCCCTCATCCAAGGGGTCAATAACTTTTTTCTTCCACGATGCAGTCAGTACTTCCATTTCTGAATATGTAGATTTCATAGCACAGAAAGAAAGCGACTTATCCAATGAGCTACTCGCTATTGCAAGAGTCGGCCCATGGACTGCGGGCCATATTTATAATCTTCCAAGCCGACACAAAGAGAGAGAGAGAAAGAGCATCGTTCCATGGGCCGACTCTTGCAATAGCGAGTAGCTCATTGGATAAGTCGCTTTCTACAAATTGAGCAGTAAAATCATCTATCCCTTTTGTATCGTCAAGCAGCTGCAGGATAAAACATGGCAGCCCAAGTGGCATTGTTGGCTATATTGGGCATGTTGACGGCAACCTGGCTGATGCCTGCCACCCAAGCAACGGACCCGACCCAGAACTTCGATTGGACGGTGACCTATAAATCGCTCTCTCCTCTGGGTGGCCAACCTCAACAGGTTTTGCGTCGTTTTCGCTCATTTCAAGCTCAGCTTTTACTGAATTCTGTCAATGATTTAGATCCAAGATCAATGGGTTTCTTTGAACTGCAAGGTGATAGCCATCAACGATGAGTTTCCTGGCCCTAATCTTCCTACAGTGACCAATAATGTGGTGTCCATAAACGTGCACAACTTTCTGGACGAGCCGTTTCTTCTCACTTGGTGACTTGCTGTCTTCCAACATGCAACATCTAGATTGCAAATTATTCGAATGCTGCTTTGTAAATGTATAGATGATTGCTCACGGCAAGAATTCATAAGTGGCTTTGATTTTTCAGGAATGGAATTCAGATGCGTAAGAACTGCTGGCAAGATGGGACTCCGGGAACCAATTGTCCCATTCCTCCTGGCAAAAACTGGACCTACGTTATCCAGTTCAAGGACCAGATAGGGAGTTTCTTTTACGCTCCAAGTATGCTGCTTCAGAAAGCTGCAGGTGGATATGGAGGCATTGCGATCGCCAATCGCATCGTCATTTCAGTCCCCTTTGCACCGCCCGCAGGCGAATTCACAGTTCTCATCGGTGACTGGTATTCCACAGATCACAAAGTACGTATCCCCGAGTCTTCTCTTCTTTCAGCTGCCTAAGTTTGCGACGCTTTTCAGGTCTATCGCGCTTGGTTCATGACATCATTCGACATCGATTAATCGGCTGTATCGTGTACCCACACTGTGATTCCGCATTTTGCAGGCGTTGAGGAAGACACTCGACAATGGCAAATTCCTCGCACAACCTGATGGAGTGCTCATCAATGGAAAATCCGGACCAGCTGGTCAAACCATCTTCAGAGTGCAACCGGGTAAATTTGCTGCATGATATATTCAAAGCAATCGATACATTAAAATTTTGATGGAGCATTCGCAGTGCTTCTGGAGGTACTGTAAAGCTACATTAGTCCATAGGCCTGGGATTACAGTTCCAAGCTTATTGCTGGAGAATGTTGCTTTCTGAAGTTGAATTAATGGTTCGTGGTGCAGGAGGAACTTACCGCTTCAGGATCTCCAACGTGGGCATCGCAACCTCGCTCAACTTCCGGATTGCGGATCATAAAATGCTACTTGTGGAGGCGGAGGGAACATATCTTGAGAAAACTCTATACGATTCTTTGGACCTCCATGTCGGCCAGTCTTGCTCAGTGCTTGTCAAAATGAGTGAGGCTCCTGGCAGCTATTATGTGGTCGCAAGTCCCAGATTTGTGGAGCAGGTCCCAGACGGAAGCGCCCTTCTTCAATACGATAACTACAATAGCAATGCACCGACTAGCTCGTATCCACCAGGTCCTGCTCCTATGGATTATCAGTTCTCGATGGATCAAGCTCTGTATTTCAGGCAAGCATTTAATTGTCACGGGTCCATTCGTGTGATACTTCAGCATAAGGCCTGAAGTGTCCCATATGTCGACTTTTTTGGCTTCCCACGGGAGCACGCTGCATTACATTGGCTTCGTCAAGAGCCAAAGTTGGAAAAACTTGGAATTCGTTTTCTCAACTTTGCCCTGGATGTGTGCAGGACGAACCTCACAACAGGAGCTGCAAGACCTAACCCTCAGGGGGCATATAGATACAAAGAAATTCCTTTCTTCAGGAAGGTCATCCTGGCGAACTCTGCACCCATTGTAAATGACAAACAGCGATGCGCTGTGGATGGAAACTCCTTCGTCTATCCAGACACTCCTCTTCAGCTCGCAGATTACTTACGCATTAAAGGAGTCTTCAAGGCCACCCCATTCCACGTCTTGAAGCCCGTTGGCGGCCCTTACGTTCTGTCCACCTTCGTTGGAGCAAGCGGCTTGAAAACTAACTTAACTGAGTTTGTCTTTCAAAACAATGAAGACAGCCTACAGACCTGGCATCTTGACGGTTACAGTTTTTATGTTGTTGGGTAGGTCCAAGGCACTTTTAATTGCATTCCTATCTCAGCTTCTTGGGGCTAATTCTAAATCGTTTCGTCCTCATGCTTCAGAAGTTCAGCTCTTGTAAGTCGTTCAGGTGCCTGTTCGGGTTGAACACATAAGGAACAGAAATGGCTAAATGGCCATATTCTCGATGCTCTCGGTATTTAGCATGCATATACAACAAGAAGATGGGCGGACTAGTGACATTCATACCCCTAATCTATTGAC
The DNA here is from genome assembly GCF_047967505.1 of Dipteris shenzhenensis. NCBI lineage: Eukaryota > Viridiplantae > Streptophyta > Polypodiopsida > Gleicheniales > Dipteridaceae > Dipteris > Dipteris shenzhenensis. The sequence goes on from NC_141604.1 coordinate 38,869,264, forward strand.
TTCAACTTCTGTTCTCCCTGGCAGAATGGCGCAAGGAAACTGGACAAGAAAGAGCAGAAAGCTATATAACATGAACGATGCAGTTTCTCGTTCGACCACTCAGGTATTTCTTAAGTCATCTTTGCAGCCGATCATTTCAACCTTTAGAACTGCTCGCTTACTAGCTTTACCAACGAGATGCCAAGGCAAATCAATCACTCATACAAAGGATGAAGATGGAAGATTGGAGAGAGAACTCGGCGTTATGTGTTGCATTACGTATGCTCACGTAGTTATACAAGTCGAGAGAGGAGCGGGAATTACAACAATTTAAGCCTAGTTACAGATCGATCACTATTCATATCTCCGCAATCTAATGTCTAATCTATTTGCTACGTACTATTGTAGCTTATTTAACTTTTTCATGCTTCACCTAACATATTTTAACATCCTCCGATGGTAAGTCAAGCGTCTAGACATAGGACTCTGCCTAATATAATGCACTAGTTTCCATTTAACAATCTAACAATCTATCAATCTTACAATCTGACTGAGTTCATCTTTTAGAAGATTGGAGCGCCACTTCTACCGTAACGAAATTCGTTTCAGTCCTCCCATTTTTCATGTCTACTATCTTTTTCCTATAATTGTGAGCAAAGTGTCCAGGTTTTCCACAGTAGAAGCACTACCTGGTGCTCATGTCGACTTAAGGAAGCCTCGCGTCCCTTCCATGAACTAATACTGGCCTCTGATTGGTCTACTATGTTTCTCTTGACAAGAAAGCCACTCGCGTAGTAGAGTCTTGCATTGTCATGTGTTGCTCCTCTTGAAGGACAATAAATATTTTAAGTAGTTCATCTTCTATGTAATTACTGCGCTCAACATTACATTCAAATGGTCATTTGACGAAGGCAATGTTTTGAAGAATTATGCAAATCTCAGCTTCTACTATTGAGGTTCCGATTGTCGCCTTATCCTATCCTAACGCGTACCTGATATAGGTTTTGTTTGCCATTGACTTTGTTATATAAACCACTACAAGGGTTTAGGATAGTTGTCCGAGGTGGGTGGAGGTGGGACCCATGCAGGCCGGCGATTATAAACAATTGTTTATAGTCATATTGTTGGGATATCTCAAGGTGTATGCCTCAGGCACACCTTGGTTTCTATGTGTGAGTGCTAGAGGCACACTTAGGTGCCTGTAAGCACAGTTAGGTGGTAGTAGAAGCCACATAGGATGATTGAGAGAATCTAAGAGCAGATTGAGGAGATGATTGTGGAGCTCTGAAGTCATCAGTGATGTCAGTGAGCATGTAAGAGGTGCCTACATAAGGACCTCACTCTTCTTCATTCTATATGCAAGTATTCTGAGTTTGTGTTCACTCTATGCTTTCCTTTCAATTTACCAACATGGTATCAGAGCACTTTGATCCTCCTTGAGCCCTAGTTAGGTGCCACATCATCATCTTCTTCCTCACCTCCATCTTCCACCTTCCCTTCCAAAGTCGATTTTGGAAGTGAGAGTTCTCTTCAAACCTGCATTCTCAGCATCTCATCCTTCAGGAGAGTCTTCCCAAGGGCAGGGCGAATCTGCAGAACGAGCTGTACAAGTTATCTCGCCATTTTCGGGGCGGCATTGTCTCAGGAAGCCACGATTACTTTCTTCCTGGTTCTCATTGTGGAGAGCTACATTGTCTAATTCCTTCCAGAGGGAGTTGGGCGACATCACGACCTTGCTTCTCATCAAGTCTGAGCTCTTTTGGAGTAGCATTCGGGTAGTTCTCGTCGAAAAACCAGTCCACAGTTCTTCTACAATGTTGGGTGACGTGGATGTCTTCTACGCGATTCCTTTCTGAGGGAGAAGCTCTACCTATTTACCTTCCTCTCCAGTACGAAAGCCCTCTGAATTCCGACCTCTGCATGATGAATTGAAGCAGATTTCTGAGCTGCCTCTTTGGCCATGAAAGCTTGACTATGTAAGTCTAAGTTTGACTTTGGACAGTTAAAGTTTGACTGGTGGTTTGACCAAGATTTATTTTCAGTCTTCTATGCTCATTTTCTAGCATCTACTTGGTCATCTTTTGCTTAGACATCTTGCATAAATATTGCTCTGACTAATTGCCTTATGCTTTGACATTTACTTAAGTCACATAGAGAAATCCAAGTCAAAGTATTCAAGTTGTTACTCTTTGAAGGATTATTTTTTATTGCTCATATTTCACTTGTAAGGCACTAGACACTGCCCTCGGGTAAGACCTTGCCATGGAAGCTAAGACCTTTTTTGAGAAGTTGGATGGAACTCATTTCCATACTTGGCAAACAAAAGCCAAGTCTATGCTTTTGAAAAAGAAGATATGGAATGTTGAGAATAGAAAGAAGTCTACAAAAGAAAAAGCTAATTGGTTGACCAGAGCCAAAAAGGAAGCAACTTCAAAGACAAAAAATGCCAATCTACTTTCAGTTGATGTGCCTCCACAAGATGAGGCATCCTTTGAAGATTATGTTTTTTAAATCACTCTATGTATGCTCCAGATCTCTCTTTTTATGTTGAGTCAAGGTACTCAGCCTGGATAGTCCTCCAAAATGAATGAAATAAACTATTGTGTTTTGTGTGTTTTGTAAACACCTCTGGTCACCTTATGATGTAGGCCATGTGTATGTGTTTTGCTCCATGGTACCTCCTGCAAACATTGTGTGCATGTACATGCAGGGGAGATAACCATTGGAAGGTCTTTTGTATCCCTTTTGTTTACCTTACACCCATGGGAACCCTTGCTAGCTTGAGATCCTAGCCATTGATAGATCCATGACCACCATGAGACGGCATGAGACACCTTGTGCTAGCTATATCCTTGACATAGCCTAAGGCATTCCCTTGAGGGGGGGTTTGTTGGGATATCTCAAGGTGTATGCCTCAGGCACACCTTGGTTTCTATGTGTGAGCGCTAGAGGCATAGTTAGGTGCTCATAAGCACAGTTAGGTGGTGGTAGAAGCCACATAGGATGATTGAGAGAATCTAGGAGTAGATTGAGGAGATGATTGTGGAGCTCTGAAGTCATCAGTGATGTCAGTGAGCATGTAAGTGGGGCCTACATAAGGACCTCACTCTTCTTCATTCTATATGCAAGTATTCTGAGTTTGTGTTCACTCTATGCTTTCCTTTCAGTTTACCAACACATATGTCTATAAACATATGACTATAAACTCTTGGATGCGAGCATGCGGTACGAGTAGAACTCGTTGTGGGTCCAAACCCCATCACTTACATTCTTTTGATGTTTATAATTTTATTATTTTCCGGCGCCGGTCGTGCCAATCCCGCACACAAAAAACGACAATCCCCAGGCTACTACGAGTAGGTCCCAAGCATCCTTTGACTTAGGTTTTGGCACTGCTTTAGAATCTTGATGCTCCCGCAGTGCAAGTTCAGTCACCTTCTCTTCTCTTGTCATGATCTTCCTCCTCTCCATCAAATCTATCTATGGGACATAGCTCCATGAGGTTTGGAGAGTTCACTTAGAGGATAAGCACAATTATGCTAGAGCAAACCTTCATATCGCTCAAAGGTGTTGCACAACCTCAAGTTTATCTAACAGTACTCTCTTACTTATGTGGGGTTGAACGTCTTGATTTAGAAGGACTTTCTATTTGGACTCTATAACTCTTTCACTTTCCTTCATCGCACTACAAATCAAACCATCACTTTTTTATCCACCATCATTAATAAATCGAAGCATCGCTTCATTCTTCATCTCGATGTCAAACCTAGGAGAGGTAGTGCTCATTCATTTATAGCCTTACCAATGATGTAAAAATAAAATGCGACCAATTATATACAAGATGTAAATGGAAGATTGTGTTTTGCCTTATGTACTCTCAGATATATACAAGTCACACACAAAGTAGGCGGTGTAGTAAAAGTGAGTCGATTCATGGCTTAGTAACAATCACTTTTCATGTCTTTATAATCTAGCCTCATTTCTAATTTATTTCCTACTAATGTAGCTTATTTAATTTACGGTGACTTTCGTATGCTTGACTTAACAAATTTTTAACTTTACATAATTTTAATAAGAATACAAATAGATTTGTTTGAGGATACAAAGAAAAAGGAATGTTGTCCATAGATGCACAAGGCAAAAATCATGTTGCATGATTGTCATAGATTAGTATATGCTTTCATGTCATAAACTATATGAATGACCATATGAATGGAACTATCATCAATTCTTTAACTTGATCTCAAAGTTTAGGTGAAATAAAAAACAAGTGCAACCTAATTTTGAGCCATGTGATTCAGGTATATCCCAAGTCATGGACAGCAGCTCTAGTGCAATTAGACAATAAGGGGATATGGAACCTACGCTCACAAAATCTACAGCGGCAATATCTAGGCCAAGAACTCTACATTCGTGTTTGGGCTCCTCCAGCAGGACCAATGGGGGATGAAAATCAGAATCCCATTCCTTCCAATGTCATTCTCTGTGGCAGAGCTCTAAAATAATATAGAAATTTTTAGCAAATCCACAACACCATAGTTTCACCTTCTTCATTGATTTGGCTATACACCCTTCCTATGCCACTATGGGATCCTATCCGACACATCCACTTTGTATTCAGTCTTTGCCTCATGCAAGCAAACTTGGGTGTGAGGCTATTTTTGCAAATTGGACTCAGTGCATGTCTTGCTCACTAGTTATGTTATTATCAAAATATGATTCATGAGCATGTTTTGTGAAATTGCAAATCTTTTTGTGGCTTCTTAAACTTCATTTCTCAATTCTTACACATGAAGTATAACTAACATGGAATCCTCCAAAACATCAATATCTCATTCTACTTTTGATTCACCATGGGGTACCTATATGATAATGTAGTTCATTTGTATATGCTACTTAGTTTTTTTAATCCCCTAGTACCTTGTTTTAATATCAATCACGAGGTACAAAAAAGTATTGTTGATGGATGTAATTAAATATTATTCAATTCAATTGGTATACCAATGGGCTTATTTGAAACTCATTATTCCATTGACTTAGGTATCCCAACAAACTTTTCTATGGAGGGGAGGGCAAATCATGCAAACTGTTTGTTCCATTTGCATGTATGAGAGAGAGAGAGAGAGAGAGAGAGAGAGAGAGAGAGAGAGAAAGAGAAAGGACTAGCTCATACAAATTGTTGCAAGTTTCCACTAACAACCTTGTCTTATTACTTTAGAGGCATGCAGGTAATTTCCACAATCTCATATTATGCATTGTTCCTAATATACCAATTACATGATGTTCTTTGTGAGTAACAAAATGCCAAAAAGTGTGCTTTTATATTGCTGAATACAAGTGCAATTTAATACAAGGTATTATACAATTTCAATGTGTGCTACTTATCTTTTACATGTTAATGAATTGCTGGACCATTCCTCAAATTTTCATAATAGGTAAACTAATATGTGATATGACTTGTGATTGACAGCTTATTCTATTGCGGTCTTAATGGAATCAACTAGTCTCTCTAGTCCTTCAATATGTGGCTCTTTAGTCTCTCCAATCTTCAATATGTGCCTCTTCCTATCTTCAAATTTAACAACTAGCACCTGAGCTAGGTTTTTTCTAATATTGACTTTGTTTCATAAGGTGCTATAGGTATGCCCCGAGCATCCTTTGAGGTTTTAGAATTTCTAGCATGTAGGAATTGCATATCAGCAAGCTTATGGAAATTGTCTTGTTTATCTTATTAACATCTTGATGCTCACACATTGCAACCTCATCCACCTTCTCTTTTATTGTCTTTGGTTTGTCTCCCATCATTCTGTACCATAAATTTTAGCTTGGATTATTGAGGTCAAGTGAATCTTCCATAAATTAAAGTCCTCTTCATCAAATCTATATATGGCACATAGCTCCATTATTAGAAGAAACAACAATCATAGAAAAGAAAAGTATTGCAATCTAGCCTTGAACCATGCAAAATTCCAATCTTTAGGTACATCCAAAGGTGTAGGTAGTAGTTCTAGTGCAACTAGACAACAAGGGGACCTAGAACCTATGCTTACAACATTTATAGTGGCAATAAATAGTTAAGAACTCTACATTCATGTCAAAGCTCCTCCAATAGAACCAATGAAGGATAAAAATTAGAAACCCATGCCTTTCACCGTTCTCTATGATAGAGCTCTACTAGCTTAATCTAGAAATTTTTAGCTCACCCCCAATACCATAGTTTCACCTTCTTCATTAATTGTGAGAGAGAGAGAGAGAGAGAGAGAGAGAGAGAGAGAGAGGGAGGGAGGGAGGGAGGGAGGGACGAAGGGAGGGAGGGAGGGAGCTAGGTCATGAAAATTGTGCACACTTACTAGTGCTAGTTGGCGAGTTTTCAACTACCTTGCCATATCATTGAGGCATGCAAGTAAGTTCCATAATCTCATGTTATGCCCTATTTATAGTATGTCAAATATATGAGATTCTTTGTGAATAAGAATATGCAAAGTGTTTTTTCTTTTTATAGTGAGTAATCCAAGGGTGACAATATGGGCCAAGAAAAAGGTGACACTATAATGGAGGAAGGCGGAGATCACGACATTGGGGAAGAAGAGGGAGAACTAGAGGGTGAACTAGAGGATCAAGTCTTAGGTACATACATAAAATAGGTGATGATGATATAGGTGATCAATTTTATCTAAACCTTGAGATAGACTTATTTGGCATGCAAGACTTGCTCAAGGTGAAGCCGTCAATGTAAATTCTACTGATGATTTTTTTTGACATTGATGAGGCTTCCTATGTTTTGGCCCTCTCATTTTTATAGTGATATTTTGTACATTTGTATGTTAAGTAGACCATGAATATATGAGTGTTTTGATCTTAATTTTGGTGTACATACTCTTATATGTTTTATCTTTCGAATGACCAAACTTGTGGTCAAATTTTATTTTGGGTCCCCTTGGAATCGACGTTCTGTAAAAATGTCGTATCAAAACTTTAACCCAGAGTTGGTGAAAGCATTGGTCATCAATATTGACGTCGGTACAAGTGTCAATATATACCGATGCCTACACCAATAGACAACAAAATTATAGTTGGTATGAGCATCGGTATGGACTTGTGTTGTGTAGTGATGTGTTTTCATATAGTCAATGACATGAAAAAATATATCAATCTATGACAACTACGCAACATGTTTATTGGCTTTTGAGATCTAGGCAAAATGTTGCTCCAGCTTTCTATCCTCAAATAAATCTTATTGTGTCCTTTATAGAAAAATGTTAAGTCAAGCATCTGAAAGTTAGCTTAAACTAGATAGGATATGAGGTTAGTAGCTCAAATAGATTAGAATATGGAGATATTAATAGTGATTCATAGTTATAAGCCATGAAATGACCCATTGATGCTATAAGGACACTTCATACGTGACTTATACAACTATATGAGCATAAACAATGCAAAACATAATGTTGAGTTTTTCATAGACTAGTCTTCCATCTTTAAAGTTTTGTATGGTTGATTGTGTTTTCTTTTTACCTCATTGGTAATGCTAGTAATTAAATATGGTATCAAAGAACCTTACCCCTCTTGGGTTTGATATTAATAAGGAATGAAGCAATTCTTCAATTTAACGATGGTGGACAAAAATTGATCGTTTGATTTCTAGTGCGATGAAAGCAATGTGAAAGGGTTAGAGGATCCAAATGGAAAGTTCTTCTAAATTGAGGTATTAAACTTTAAAAAAAAAGAGATATGTTCAACCCTAGATAAGTGGAATATTAATATTAGACAAACTTTGAGGTAGTGCAATACCTTTTAGAAATATGAAGGGTTGCTCCAGCATAGCTTACATATCCTATAGAAGAGATTTCTTCTAGCCTTTCAGAAGTTATGCTCCATAGACAGATTTGATGAAGAGAGTTATAACTTGTGGAAGATTCACATGATCTCAATAATTCAAGGAAAAAAACTATGGTACATCATGAAAGAGAACTTGTTGATATGCAACTCCTACATGCTAGCAATCCTAAAACATCAAAGGATGCTCGAAAAATACTTATAGCACCTTATCAAACATAGTCAATACTAGACCCTGAGGGGGTCACTAGGAAGTATGTAAGATAGCATGTGCAATCAATGGAAGGGGTATTACATTTTTATGGAGCTATAGAAAATATACATACATAAGGGGATTTTTCTTAAAAAACTGAAAATTTTCATACATAAGTGATATTTTAATCATCTCATCAAAATTTGAAGAAGGGGTGTGTATGGGTTATTAAAATCCATAGGTAGGGGGCTTTTAAATACACCATGATTGCATGTGCTATATGGGGTTTTTACATAGTGGCCACCTAGGGTACTAGACAAGACCTATCTCAAGTGCTAGTTGCTAAATTTGAAGATAGAAGATTTCATTGGAGTCAGTGGTGTGTGCTGAAGCATTTTTATTGAGGAATCTACTTGTTTTGGATTTTATCACCCTTGTGGTAAGAGAGGAAGTTCATATGTGAACAACACTCCTTTTTTGGATGAGCTTTGAGGATGTACAAAAATTTTTTGAATTAATATAATCACTCTTTTTTTGCCCCCAAAACAAAAATTGAAGATAGGAGAGGGTGATTCAAGCCACATATTGATGCTGAAGGATTAGAGAGACTAGTTGGCCCCAATTAGGACCGTAATAGAAAACCTTGTCATTCACACATAGATGACCTATTATGAAAATTTGAGGAATGGCCTAGCAATAGCACATACAAACTTTCGACACCAATATAAAAGTCTCACTTCTTAAGGATTTGATGCTTTTGGCATATATGGACTCTTCCTTTGGGCATAGAATTTGTCTACCTCCGAGCGTGGACTCGGTTGTGATGGTTTAGGCCTAGACTCCATTGGAGGTTGTGATTCTCCGAGCATATATTAAATCTCTCCTTTTGAGTGTGCACTCAATTATCCTCTTTCCTAGACTCATCGGCATCATTAATTGGATTTATTGGTAGTATCTCCATATCCACAATCCTACCTGAACAAAAATTTGTTTGATTCAAGTAGTAAGTTGGACCACATACCACCATCTTGGATCCCAATGATCCGGATGAAAGACCACCTATGTTAAAGATGCAAATTAGATGCCAGTAATTATATTAATTTATGCTTATGTATTAAAAATATATATATGAACATCTACCAATAATTGTTTGAAAATGAAGATATTAGCTTTTAATAAATTCATTAGTATGTACATGTTCACAAAGCTTTGGATGAAAAAAAGTATCACTTTCGTCGGTCTAGAATCTGATGGAGTCAATGGCAAAAAAACCACTGTTGTCTCTCTTTACTATAGCATTGGGACCATTGTAAAACTCAAGGGGATCACTCTGTAGAAACCCTATATATCGCATGTGTTCAAGGACTATTTATCATAAAACCCATTATCTATGAATTTTTCATTAATAAAATGCACCCTTTTCCTTTTCAATCTGTAACTTTGTTTCCAAAATTCTTTTTACAACACCCTTTTGTCTATGAAAATGTGAGAACAACACCCTTTTGCAACGTGCTTTTGTCTATGAAAATGTGAGATTAAATGAAATTAAATATTCCCTTAGGTTGAACTCACGTGATATAGTCACATATATTATTGAGTAACGATTTGAGTTAACACCCCCCCTCCCCCCCCCCCTCCCCCCGAGGTTCTAAACCATTTGACATCAAGAATATAAATACTAAATTGTCTTAAATCAACTTCATGGATGTCACATATGGTCCCACAATAATATAACTACAAAGAGAGAAAATTGGTATCAGAGGCACTTGCTCGGCTATCTTGTACAAAGTTAGCCATGACTCCACAATCATAGGCTACTCTCCTTGAATCGACGCGTTCCACACGAAAATGTCATCCATGTGACCATAATGCACTGTACTTTTTGTACTACAAAAGAACATAATTAAAACAATGAGGATGCATTTTGTAGCAATGTTACCATAAATACCAAAATTAAGTAGAAAGATAAGAAAATTACATGTGGCATACATCCGCCAACTGTAAGCTCCCATCTCGATGGGGGTTACGTCCTCTCCATCATGTTCGGCTTCATGAAGAAACACTTATTTCATTAATTTTGGGCTCATATGTCTACTCTTGGACTAATCCCAAAAATCCTTCCCAATTGAAAAGTTTACTTTTATGAAAATATCATTCGAGAATCAAAAGTTCACTTTTTGGCACTATCATTTCCACATAATAAATTTCACAATTTGTCTCTATAATGGTGCACTACTAATGCAAAAACTTTGATTAAATGCTACTTTTGTACTTCTTTTTAAAAATCCTATTCACATTTAAAAAAAATCATGAGTTATTAATTTAAATCCATGAAAAATCACTTTCAAAATAAAGATTTATTAATATAATTTAATCCAAAAGAATGTACTTAAAATTTGATGTAGAAAACTATAACACTCTTGAAGGCCCAAAAAATTTAAAGGTTAAAATAGACAAGAGGCATAGAAGACTCTTTAAATGTGCTCAAAAAATAGTAATAGTTATGCTTGCAATTTTACAATGTCATATGCTTACAAGAAATATTACTCTCCATGAGTCTTTGTACAAAGGAGTCTGACATGCAGCCTTTTCAATAACTCAATTCTGCCTTTACAAATGTGTTAAGTACAAATAGGTAACTAGTTTGTTTGAATGTCCGATTCATTGTCACTTGTTGTTTGAATGCTTGAATGGTATTGTCATGGGCATTCTTCATTTGCGCTATCTCCTTCTACTTCCTCCTTAGCAAGCATCTTCAAAAACTCTATAATGTGCAAAATAATGGGTAGCTCGATATTCTTATTTTTTTGCTACATCATATCCCATGTGCTTCCTTGTTTTCTTTGTCCTTGATTTCCAAGATACTACGACTATCTCTATGGAAAGCTCTAAAACTGCATCATGGTTTGGAACCCATTCCTTCTTCAAACAGCCAATATACAGTGTATTGTTATCGTGGTTCTCCTTCTTACCCCTTGGCTCATACCATAGTGTTGTAAATGTTGTAACTTTTCCCTTGTCATCCATGCTCATGTCCACCACTTTTGTAACCCACAACTTAACATTCTCATGCTCATTGTCCAATGGTTGAACTGCAACAAAGCAGTGGATGTCTGTTTCTACTTTTGGCATAAACTCTCTCTTCCTTGAACCATAATATGGATGTGGGAGTAGTGAATCAAATTGATTCTAAAAAACATCAAATGTTGGGTGCAAGTCGTCACCAACATTTGGCCAAAATAAAGGCCATTTTGCCTTGGCATCATCTACTCACATTTTCTCAAGGTCCTTTATCAATTGATAGGTCTTCTTAATTACAATAGTAGTGTGTTCCTTCCAAGAGGGCTTCCAATCAGGAAATCTACAAAGCATTTGTATGCAATAAAAGATTTTAAGCCCTCTATTTCACCTTTAGATTTCTCACTGAATTCTTTTATAAGAGCCCATATTGGATGTATTTCTTTACTCAAGATTGAAGTTAAGAGATAGTAAGGTTCTTCAGGTTCCCATTTTGTATCATGAAAAAAGTGTTGCCACTGCATCACTAGTTTTTCATCCTTTAAGAAAAAGCAAAAATAGTGTGGAGCGCTATGACCAATCAGGGCATCACCACCTTTTTTTATGAAAGGTAGAATAAAGCTCTTCCAACCATACATCCTTTCAACCATGGAGCATACTATACCTTCCTTGCCGCCACCAACTTGTCTCCCACATTTTCTTATCAAGTCATCCATCGCCTCTATGTCCTTGTGTTTTAGCTCTCTTGATACTGTACTAAAAACCTTATCGATATCCTCATTTGTGTGTCCAACCAACAAAAACCCAACTTCAATCTCATTGAAAATTCGATGAGCAATTAGCATTGAGCAAAATGCAAAAAAGAGTACATTCTTATTCTCTCGTTTGCAACTGTCTACCTGTATTCTCAAATTTTCTGGTAGGTGACCTTTTTCTGCATGTACACTATGAATTGCCTTCCTAATTGACGTTACAACTTGATTGCTATCATGTAGATGCAAGGAATCAATCCATATGTCTGCAAAAAACTTAAATCTAAGCTCTAACACTCCACATAGATGTGCCTTCAAAAAGTATTTTCCTTGTAGCTTAGGTGGAGTATTTATGAATCGAGGTAATGTTGTTGTGTTTTGATCCATACCATCTACAATAATGCACATGTACCATTTGGATGAGAAATAGCTTGCTCCTTCCAAAATGATTCTCTTTGTTCTAGAGACGTACTGTTAAGTGCTCGCTTTAGTGAGAGTGCTCTCAATGGAAGCGAAACGGAAGAGGGAGAGAGAGAAACAGAGAGCCACACAAGTTTTTGTGGGTGCAGAACACCCTAATCTTCTTTTTCATTCATTTATATATGTGTTTGAGTATTGTACATAACCGGGTTAAAGGCACAGTGACCTTTAACCCTCATAACCTCCCACTTAAAGGACAATGTGCCTTTAAGGGAGAACAACCAGTGAGCATACTATCCAATGCCCATCAATACATGACAATACTCAAACTGCTGATTAGGTAGACTCTTCGTCAGCATATCTATAGGGTTATCATTTGTATGAACCTTGACAAGCTCTATGCGCTTATCCTCAAGTACCTCCCTGATGAAATTGTACTTGACCTCAATGTGTTTGGTCTTTGCATGAAAGATCGGATTCCGTGCTAGCTGAATAGCACTCATGGAATCACTATGCAATGTCGGTACACCTGTATGAATCCCCAAATCTCCAACTAGCTGATCAGGCCATATAGCCTCCTTGCATCCCTTTGTGGCTGCAACATACTCAGCCTCTATGGTAGACAAAGCAATGCACTTCTGTGCATGAGACATCCACGACACTACACCACCTGCAAAGATGAACACATAACCAGAAGTGGATCTCCTATTATCCACATGCCTTGCATAGTCTGAATCTGTGTACCCAAGTACATGCATGTCTCCTCTACCAAAGTAGATGCACATCTCCTTGGTACCCTTCATGTACCTCATGATGCACTTAACTGCCTCCCAATGCCTCTTTCCTAGATTAGCCATATACCAGCTAACAACTCCCACTGCAAATACAATGTCTGGTCTAGTACTTATCATAGCATACATAAGACTCCCAACTGTTGATGCATAATGAACCTTGGCCATCATGGCCCTCTCCTCATCTGATTTGGGACTATCTGTATGACTCAATTTCACATATGGAGGCAATGGAGTACTCACTACCTTCCCCCCCTCCATATTGAAATGCTGCAATACTTTTGTAACATACTCCTTCTATGAAAGCCAAAGGAGTTTCCTACTCCGATCACGCGTGATGTGCATACCAAGAATATGACTTGCAAGTCTCAAATCCTTCATATCAAAGGCCTCATGCAACTTGGCCTTTAATGCATCTAGCTCATAAGTATTCTTGCTAGCCAATAGCGTATCATCCACATATAGTGCCAGGAGTATCAGGCTATTATCCTTAGCCCTTTTAGTGTAGAGACAGTGATCAATTTCACTCCTTCTATAACCTTGGGATGGAATGAAAGCATCAAACTTCTGATACCATTCTCTAGGCGCTTGCTTAAGACCATAGAGACTCTTCTTCAGCTTGCAAACTAAATTCTCTTTACCCTTTTCTTCAAAGCCTTCCAACTGCACCATGTAAATTTCCTCATGCAGATCCTCATGCAAGAAAGTTGTCTTGACATCCATCTGCATAAGCTCCATATCCTCTGCTGCCACTAGTCCAAGCATGCATCTAAGTGTGGTCATCTTCACAAATGGAGAGAATATCTTGAGCATCAAAGTCCACACCCTTCTCTTGCTTGAACCCTTTAGCGACCAAACGGGCCTTGTACCTAGGCACATCATCACCTGTGACCTTCATCTTGTAGACACATTTACATGGCAATGCTTTCTTTCCATGTGGCAAAGAAACCAAGTCCCAAGTCTTATTCTTCATAAGTGAACTCATCTCTAATTGCATAGCATACTCCCACTTGCATTGATCCTCATGCATCATAGCCTCTCTGTAGCAAGAAGGCTCCCTGCAATCAGTAAGCATCACAGAGTCTACCCCTGGAACAAACCTATCAGGCAGTCTAGACACTCTAGATGATCTTCTCAAGGGCATTTTAGCTTGTTGTCCCACCTGCATATCAGCCACATTTGGCTCATCATTTCCACTAATAGATGATCCATCATCTACCCTTGATTGTATATCTATGGGAGTACTTCCTGTCTATCAACATATACAGGTGGATTCACGTCCTGGAAAGTGATTCTCCTCATTTCCACATCCCTCATGGGTGCCTTATGCATCTTCTTCTCATTGAAGGCTACATCATGGCTGCATATGATCTTCTTTGCTTCTGGATCCCAGAGACAATGATAGCCCATCTCTCCACTTTCATCATAACCTAGAAAGATGCATTTCCTAGACTTAGGATCCAGCTTCTTTCGAAGCTCTCTTCGCACATGTGCATATCCCTCACACCAAAATATATGCAAATGAGAGTAAGAGGGCTTCTTGCTACTCCATGCCTCTTCAAGAATACCACCATCCACACTCTTACTAGGTGATCTATTGATCACGTGCAATGCAATCTTCATTGCCTCAGCCCAAAAGCCACAAGAAAGACTTGCATTGGAAAGCATGCATTGCAACCTTTCTTGAATGGTACGGTTCATCTTTTCTGCAACTGGATTTTGCTCTGGAGTACAAGGGGATGTGAGTGTTGAGAGTTGTGGTGCCATGAGCACATGGAGAGCAAAGGTATGAGCAAAGGACAAGCTGCCACATGGCATGGAGGAGATATCCCACATGTGAGCAAGCAAAATGGATGTAAGTACCCTCACCTATAAAAGGGAGGTTCATTTGAAGTAATTCAATCAAGCACTTTGCACTATCTCAAGATTCTCTTTATGAGTCCAAGTTAATCTATCTTGGAACCTAATTGACTTGAGATACATATCATGAGCACTCTCTTCACTATGCTTGCACTTAGGTTGCATCCTCCGTAGATTAGTGTTGTATTAGGATGTTGTCTTAGTGACTAGGAGAGTAGGATCCTCACTTTGTCATGGTATCAGAGCATAGGTTTAGCTCTCCTAGTTTAGCTCATTAGTAGTTCTCTAGATTAGTTCTAGAATGTAAGATTAGTTTTAGATCTCGAGAGTTCTTCAATTAGAGAGATTCATTCTGAGTGAGCCTTTTTTGAAATCAGAGAGAGATACTGTTTTGGGGACTAACTCTATGTCCGAGTTCCTTCCCATGGTGCTCACATTTCAAAATCTGTGCCAAAAATGCTGAGAGAGGCTTTTCTAGAGTGTTTGAATGCTTGGGTTTCAGTGAGAAGCCTTCAAGAGAACCTGCAACAAGTACTCAAGCAAAGTTAAGCAGTAGCGGCAGACTTGCTACTCATAAGCAAGGCTTCAAAGCCTTCGTCGCAACGAACTATCTGGCAGCCCGTAATGCCCCAGGCTCCCACACAATAGATTAGCTACACCAAGCTTCAACGCTCAAGCTTCTCCACTCGGATGCCACCCTCTACGACGTCCATGCTCTAAGGTGCCGCGGAAAGCAACCGTCTCCAAACGATTCTTTGCTGCAGACTCTCAATGGAAAGTAAGCTCTAGGCTTCAGCAAATGACTGTCGGCCCAGCAGAACTATACGACCGTCGACGCTCCGAACAGCATGCTCCTTGAGCAGTGAAGGCACCTCAAACAGCCTCTCGTCGAGGTCCATTTCTGCAACCAGCCTACGACCCCGCATCTCGCAGCTCCTGAGAGTCTACGTCGCCGTCGTCGCAGAAGCTTCAGAGATCTCTTTCTTCTCTTTCTCCAAGGTTTCATTGATTGACACGTGTCAAGATAGGACTTAACTGTGGTTACCTTAATGATCACCATGGTTAGGTTTAGTTGCGTGGACCATGGTTAAGTTAATCTAGACTTGGGTTAACTAACTTGGGTTAGAAGGTTGCCACATGGCACAGGGCCACCTAAGCACACAGCCCCTTTCTAAGCACAGTCCTGAATGCAGCATGTGAATGCCTGAGCCACATCATCAAGGCCCCCTCTTCTTCACAAAAGCTTCAACAAGCCATAACTTGCAATCCAGGAAGAATCTGCACATGCTCCAAAAAGGAAAAGTGATCGTCTTTTTGAGCTCTACGCGTCTGTCATGTTAGAATCATTGTATGCAATTAGACACTGCCAGATTTGAAAGTATCATCAAACTGGTAAGACCTTTGCAATGGCAATCCGCACTCCAACTGTTGAGAAGTTTACTGGGGATGGATTTCACACATGGTCTACACAAATGAGATATCTTCTGATGCATCAAAAGCTTTGGAAGATTGTAAAAGAAGACATACCCACTGCACAAAATGATGCCTGGAAGGAAAAAGATGAAGCAGCACTATCACTCATTGGATTGCACTTGGGTCCAAACATAATTCATCGTATAGACTCTAAGGATCCAAGGATGCATGGGATGAGTTGAACACAGTGTTTGGTGCAAAAGCCAAAAACCAAGAAATTCATCTTAAGATTGAATTCTATGGTATGCACATGGGCTTCAATGAATCCATGGCACAATTTGTCAACAAAATCAAAAGCATTATGACTCAACTAGAGGGCATAAATGCAAAAGTAGGAGAGAAAGATGCACTTGCAATTCTCCTTAAAAGCATGCCTGCAGAGTATAGTGCATTGACAACCACTTTGAAGAATTTGCCAGATCCAAAGTTTGAAGAATGTGTATCCTCTCTTCTCGAAAAAGAAAGAGAGTTAAAGGCATCGACATCGACATCGACATCGACATCAACATACAATAGCTATAATGAAGAACAAGCACTATTCAGTAAAACATCAGTGAAATGCTACCATTGCGGAAGGATGGGTCACTATCAAAGTGACTGCAGATTGAAGAACAAACCAAAGTGTCACCATTGCAAGAAGCTCGGACACAAGGAAGAAGATTGCAGATTGAAGAATCAACAAGTCAACTACGCGGAGTCATCATCAAGCCATGAGCCAAAAGGTGACATCAATGGAATGTATTGAAAAGCAAAAACCTTGCCAACCTTGTCTATTATGTTTTGTAATCAAGCCTGACCACCTGAGAGTAGCTATGAAAGCACCCAGGGGAGGTATTGACATGTAAAAGCCACACTTGACCACCTTAAGTAGCATGCATGCACTAAGGGGAGGTGATGGATTTGTAACTCACATCTGACCACCTTGCAGTAGCCAAAGGATTATGGCACCAAGGGGAGGTGTTGAGAGTTGTGGTGCCATGAGCACATGGAGAGCAAAGGTATGAGCAAAGGACAAGCTGCCACATGGCATGGAGGAGATATCCCACATGTGAGCAAGCAAAATGGATGTAAGTACCCTCACCTATAAAAGGGAGGTTCATTTGAAGTAATTCAATCGAGCACTTTGCACTATCTCAAGATTCTCTTTATGAGTCCAAGTTAATCTATCTTGGAACCTAATTGACTTGAGATACATGTCATGAGCACTCTCTTCACTATGCTTGCACTTAGGTTGCATCCTCCGTAGATTAGTGTTGTATTAGGATGTTGTCTTAGTGACTAGGAGAGTAGGATCCTCACTTTGTCAGTGAGCTCCTAATCCCACTGTATCACAGAAATGTTGAAAGTCATGAGAGAGATACTCTCCACCATTGTCAGTCCGTAGGCATTTAAGCGTTCTACCTGACTGATTCTCAACCAAGGCCAGCCATTTCTGAAATACCTAGAACACATCACTCTTCTGAGCTATAGCATAAGCCCACACTTTCCTAGTTGCATCATCAATGAATGTCACATAGTATTCAGCCCGCCTAATGACCATGTAGGCATGGGGCCACATACGTTTGAATGCACCAAATCAAGCTTTTCAAACTCTTTCTTTCCCCTTCTTTTATGGGATGATTTAGTTTGCTTCCCATAGAGACAGTGCTCACAAGATTCAAAATCAGAGAAAGTTAAATGCAGTACATAACCCAAACGGCATAAGAGTTCCCATTTTGGCTCATATGGCCCAATCGGCAATGTTATAAAGAAGTGCTTGGCTGCTCGGTTACTGCAACAACATGATCAAACACCCCTGATACATGCAAGGGATACAAAGTCCCACACTTGGCACCCCTGGCCAAAAGCATAGAGCCCTTTTGAATTTTCCAACTCCCAGAACCAAAGACCAACATCATCTAGCTGACCCATTGAAATGAGACTCTTGGTCAGCTTAGGCACATGTCTCACATATTTCAAAATAAATGCAAACCCATTTGCAAAAGAAAACTTTATGTCACCTTCTCCCACTATGTCACATGCATAGTCATTTCCAAGATGCACACAACCTGTCTTTCCACTGTCATAAGTGGAGAACCATTCCCTATGGGGAGTAACATGGAATGAAGCACCATAATCCAAAATCCAATCCTGGGAATATAAATCATTTGAAGTGGTAAGAAACTCTGCAGATAAATTAGACATGAAGAGAATGTCATTGTCACTATCATGTGTGATTGCATTGATCTCCTTGATCTTCACTTTTCCTCTATCCTCCCTTGGACTCTCTTCCTTCTGATTTACACCCCAATTTGCATTCTTTTTCTTATCCTTTTGCTCTCTTAAGCTTGTAGCAATCCTTTTTCATGTGGCCCTTCTTGCCACAATA
Organism: Dipteris shenzhenensis; assembly: GCF_047967505.1. NCBI lineage: Eukaryota > Viridiplantae > Streptophyta > Polypodiopsida > Gleicheniales > Dipteridaceae > Dipteris > Dipteris shenzhenensis. The sequence goes on from NC_141604.1 coordinate 38,887,954, forward strand.
GTGACACTCAATGTTCCATGCCCTGGACTTGCTACAGGACTTCCCTCTTTCTCGAAACTTCCCCTAGATTGTGATCTGCCCCTTTGCACATTTAAGGCTGCATCCTGCTTGTTGCCTTCCATTGACTTCCATCTAGTCTCCTCGGCCAACAAGCTACCAACCACATCATCAAAGTTCAATATTCCACCAGGTGCAGAGTTACTGATAGCAGTACGGAAAGTATCCCATGAGGATGGTAATGAACATAAGAGAAGTATTGCCCTCATTTCCGCATCAAAATTCAGCTTTTGAGCTTGAAGTTGACTGAAATGATATTAAATTCATTCAAGTGCAAAGCTATGGATACTCCCTCCTTCATGTGTAGCTCAAACAATCTCTTCATGAGATAGACTTTGTTTAAGGTAGTCTCTTTCTCATATGTAGCACACATCTTTTTCCATAAAGCTTTCGTAGTCTTTTCAGTGACTACTGTGAAATAAACTATCTCCCCAAGATGAAGTCTAATAGTATACTTTGCCAATGCATCCATCTCATTCCATTCATCTGTGGACATAGCTGTAGGCTTAGCTGCAATCCCTTGCAAGGGTTTTATCTGCTTCTTTTGAATAAGCACATCCCTTATTTGTTCTTTCCATGTTTTTTCAAAAGATACAACTGACTCATGTGCATGTACTATGCATCCATATGAGCAAATCTGGCCCAAAAGAAAATACCAACTGCAATGGCAATCCAAAATGCCAATAAGTGCCAAATGGTTCAAGCATAAACACCGTCCATGGGCATATGCATCAACAATATCTCATCCAAGAGAGCATAACACTATCAGTGCATCACCTACAATGTGTCAAATGGCTATCCCTTAGCATAAAATAGCATCCCACAAGGCAATCTGGGCCTATCACCACATCCAATAAGGATCACAATGCATCCAAATGGCCTATAAATCATCCACTGCAACCTAATGTACACCACAAATGAGTGTACATGGCTCAAACTGCAACCAGAGTGATCTGCATAAGGTATGCTCAAGAAATCATGGTCCCACAGCAATGACCGCTACTGAAAATAGAACCTGCGATGCCTCAAAACATGGGTGCCATTGCATAATCAAACTCAGCAAGGCAATCTGCAAATATCTCTCTTCTACTAGAACTCCAAAATCCCAACCGATGAGTGAGAAATGGGAGTCAACACTTATCCACTGCCACGCATAAATCTAAGGTTTCAAAACCTTAGAATGAAAACTGCATAACAGAAAGACAAAATCAAATATACAGATATCTTTAACTCTTCTATGCTATTTCTACTTGGTTTTCCATCTCAATTTCTTCCAACCTCTTTCTCTCCCCTCGATCTCGCTCTAGAATGTCCATCAATCAAAATTTCCATCGAAGTTAATGTCACAGATCGCCACAACATCGATTTCTCTAGTCCCCGTTACTACATCAATTTATGTTCAAATATTTTGTCGTTTCTCCACCATTGCCATCCCCAACCCACCATTGCCACCATTTCCGTCACCATCGCCATTGCCACAGCCCAGCATCGCCAAAATTTCTGCCGTCGCTCCACATCATCAAAATTTTTGTCGCTGCCTACTCGTCGGTGCAATCTCCACCTGCCCGCACCCCACGCAATCCCCACATGCTCGCGCCTTGCCCGTCGATGCAATACCCACCTACAGACCACCCCTACCCTCCACACAACCTCGTGCGCCCTGCCCATGCCCACACAATGCCCATGCTCGTGCACCGCTTGCACACCACCCTTTGTAAAGGGAAGGATAACCCCTTCCCTTATTCCTTGGGGGCCCCCATGCCCATGCACCGCTCACACACCACCCTTTGTAAAGGGAAGGATATCCCCTTCCCTTATTCTTTGGCAGCCGTGGCTGCCAAGGAATAAGGGAAGGGGTTATCCCTTTTCTTATTTCTTGGTGGCTACGGCTGCCAGGGAATAAGGGAAGGGATCCCCATATCCTTCCATCCTCATACCTTCCGTCTCGCGATACCCTTCCATCCTCATACCTTCCATCGCAATCGTCATGATCTTTTTTACTGCATCACGATCTTTACTTCTGTCATGACGGATCTTTTTGAATCACAGTTGTTACTTTTCTTGTGTGTAATCCTTCCGTCACGATCTTTCCTACTTCCCAAAATGTCCGTTTCACGACTCATCCCATCCCTTTCCCGTTCCCTCCCTTCCATTCATCCTTTCTCTCTCTTGTCTTCATTTTTCCATCGATCCTTTCTCTCAATTTCAGTTTCTTAAATATTTAAGAAAAGAAAACATGAATATAAATTCTCCATACCTAGCTAAGGTGGCTGAAGGTTTTGTGGATGTAGACTCAGTTTTGTAGGCTCCTTGATTCTTCCTCTTGCTCCTTCTTGCTCCAATTGATTGAGATGAGAATGAATGAAGAGAAGAAAACCTTTTTATACTTCTTTAGGGAAAATTAAGACTTTCCTTTTCTACCCCTCTCTTTTCTTTTTTCTTTTATTTCCTTTCACTAGCCTTTTTCCTTTTTCTTTTCTTTCACTAGCCTTTCCTTTTCCTTTCCTTTCACCCTTCTCTCTCTTTCATACTAACAACAATTATTGTTCTTGATTAATTATACTCAATTATTTTTCATAATAAACATGCCTTTTTTAAAACTATTAACCTCACAAATAGTTTTTCTAAAAGCATCCTTTTCTTGATTAATAAATATCCTACTAAGCATAAATGATGTCATAATATTAGACTCAATTATTTTCTTAATAAATACAGGTTTTTTTAAATTACTAACCTCACAAATAATTTTCATGTAAATTGTTACTCAAAATTGGCTATCCATTGAATCATTCCTTTTTTAAAACCACTAACTTTACAAACTCTTAGCACTACAAGGCATAGGCCATTTTTCGACGAAAATACCGACGCTTTTTACATTAATTTTTTTTTTCACGGGCGCAAACGTCACTATAAGAGTCGCTAAAAGCATCAAAAAAGGATCGTCGCTATAAAGCGTTGCTATATAGCGACACTAGTAAACGTCGCTATATAGCGACGATGACAAACGTCGCTATATAGCGACACTGTTAATCGTCGCTATATAGCGACACTGGTAAACGTCGCTATATAGCAACGATTAACAAAACTAAAAAAAAAGGGTTAGTGGGGCTAAACGGGGCTTGCTATGGCCCTGTTTAGCCCCACTAATCCTTTTTTTTTTTGTAATTACAAAACAAAGTTTTTTTATAACAAAATTTCCCTTGCGAAAAGGGTGATACAAAATTGCTCTTGTGAAATGATGAGCAACAAAAGCTCATATACATGTCGGACATATACAACACTGTTTGTAACAAAATTACCCTTTCGAAAGGGCGATACAAACTTGCTCAGACGAGCGGATATACAAAATGACATACAGGGCAAAGAAAATGCTACTACCACTACTACTCATCCGAATCCGAATCATCCTCGTCTTGTTGGCCTGTTCCTTGGTCCTCGTTAGCTGCGTCTTCTCCCTCATCCTCGTCGGCTACATCTGATCCTTAGCCCTGTTGATCGCTCGCCTCCGATGATGGGACGCTTGAGCTTTGACCCTAAGAGTGAACCATATAAATCAAAAATTAGATTGGAACTTAAATTAAAAAGTGAGATTACAAGTAGGAGTAAACTTACATATACCGTGCGAGCAGCCACCTCAGCCCAATCGACCGTCGCTCCCATTGCCTCTTGCTCAATGAACCACGGCTTTGTTCCTATCTGAAATGTGCGTCGCGTCTCTGCATCTATAGGAAGATGACCCATTGCTGCTTGCTGTGGATCTAATTTACGAGAGTTAGAGTTAGATAAAGTGCATGTAATATGTAGTAAAACAAATAGAACAATACATTAAATGAGAAGAAGTAGACTTACCACGGTTGCCTCGAACGCATACCGTCCGCCTGCAGCAAAGTGCGAAGTACCTACGATGGCTAGACCTCTGACCCTCGAACAATTCAGGATGGTCCCTATTTTGCTTCTTGAAGTACTTCCATCAGCTTTGTCTGCCCAGCTGGGTTTAGCCAATCCCTTTGTGATGGAAGTACGCAAGGTTGATCTACGATGCTTCAAGACCAAACCCATGCGCTCTTGCATGTAATCCTCATTAAACTCCACATTTGGTGGGTTAGGGTATCTTTGTTTTAACTCATCGATGACCGCCTACTTCTTTTGGGCATCTTGATACCGCCAATCGGTAGCAATGCCGCTCTTGAAGTGATGACTCATCAACCTCATGGTGGCCATCACTGCTTTGCCCTTTCTATCTTCTATTATCTCTCCGGCAGCTGTGATTTGATAGGAGAGATCCCCTGATGAGTAAGGAGGACTGATGGTAGCAGAGTTAAAAGGAGTGGAAGCTGCGCGAGTGCTTCCGGAGCAAGGAGTAGCAGTGGGAGTAGGAGAGGGAAAGGGACCTGACTGATACTGTGTCTCTAGACCAAGTGGAGACCCGTAAGAGCGTGAGTGTGCTGACTCATCTACATCTCCTGAGTCAGCACAACATGAGCCACCCTTCCTACTCTTCCTTCCCTTACGAGAGGCATGCGCAGGTGATGACCCCACCATCGAAGGGGCACGAGGGGACGGCTGGGCAGTACGTCCACCCGTCGGTGTAGGGGAGGGAATCGTTGAGGTCCTCTGAGATAGCAGAGAGAAGAATCTTGCTGCCTCCTCATCGCTCATCTGCGCTACAAACTCGTCGAGACTCCCGACAAAGCCATTCACGGCTAGCAAAGGAGCTCCCCAAGGGGTAGTCGCAGTGCTACATGGAAGAGGAGTCAGACCAGGGGTAGTCATAGTGCTAGGTCGGAGAGGAGTCAGGCCAGGGGTAGTCCTCGGGGTAGTCACCTGAGAGGAATCAAAGTCCTCTAGAGCATAAAGATCATGAGCTCTTCTCCTGCGAGGTTGTCTGTACTCATCAGATGAGCGATGTGATCCCATGTCTAACATAGACACAAACACGAAAACAAAAAACAAAAAAACAAACATAAGCATAGGCATAGGCATAGGCATAGGAAAAGAGAAAGAAGAGGGAAAGGAAAGAAGAGGGAAAGGAAAGAGGAAAAGAAGAGGATTTTAGAGGGAAAAGAGAAGGGGAAAAAGAGAAGGGGGAGGAGAAGAGGAAGAAGAGGGAAATAGAGAATAAGAGTTAGAGAGAATAAGAGAATAAGAGAAGGGGGAAAGAGAGAAGCATAAGCATGAGCATAAGCATAAGCATGAGCTTATGCTTATGCTTATGCTTAAACATAAGCATAAGCATAAGCTCATGCTTATGCTTCTCTCCATAAGCATAAGCATAAGCTCATGCTTATGCTTATGCATGAGCTTATGCGGAAATAGAGAATGAGAGAAGGGGGAAAGAGAGAAGCATAACCATGAGCTTATGCTTATGCTTATGTTATGCGGAAATAGAGAATAAGAGGGAAAGGAAAGAGAGAAGGGGAAAAGAGAGAAGGGGGAAAGAGAGAATAAGAGAAGGAAAAAAGAGAAGGGGAAAAAAAGAGAATAAGAGAAGGGGGAAGAAGGAAAGAGTTTGAGGGGAAGAGAGGGTTTCTACGCCCATCACTGCAGCTAGCACTTAAGGCGCTAGTTGCAGGCCAATGCAAATAACAAAAATAATAAATGGAAAAAAGAGGAAGCACTTACCTGAAATAGTATGTCCCGCTCGGTGTAGTGGACAGGCCCTACAAAAGAGGGAAAACAACCCATTTTTTCAAATAAGATGTTAGAGGAAGGAGGAGATTACAAAAGCAACTTCTTGAAAGGAGGAGATTGAGGAGACAAGGAAAGGAGGAGATTGAGGAGACAAGGAGAAAGAGAAGGAAGAGAAATACAGAAAAAAGAGATGAGTCTTCTTTCTTTCTTGAAATCTCATTTTTTGTTTCAATCCTTTGAAAACAAGCATGAAAACTAGTTTACAGGTTTAGCAATACAAGAAGAAGCACTCACAAAACTAAAGCTGACAAACAAACAACCTACATTGTTGAAACAAACTCACCTCTTGAAGAACTTCCTTTCAAGAAACCAAAGAGGTAAAAGGGTAGCGAGGGAGTACAAGAGCTAGGAGAAGGGTGAGGAGTGGAAAATAGAGTGGGAGGTTGCTTGAAATAGGTGGGAGGTCGTCGAAAATAGGTGGGAGGAGATATTGGCTTGCTATCTTGAGAGATTAGAGAATAGTATATACCGCGCGACGAGAGTTTCGAGTTTTAACCCACAGCGTCGCTATATAGCGACGCTTATTCATTGCTATATAGCGACGTTTTTAATTAAAAAACATCGTTCTATAGCAATGGAACAGAGTAAAAGGTCGCTATATAGCGATGCTTACAGTCACTTTTTCATGTAACATGAAAAGAAGCTCATACATGCTATTTTATAACTGTTAATATCTCTTCTTCATGCTTATGTTGTGATTTTATAAGTGTAGATGGAAGGGACGAGTGGAAGCTCGTTCGATGATGCGCCAACGCCCGGGAGCACGAAGTGGCTTAGGAGAGGTTATACTATCATTGCACTCATTGCAAGCGAGAAGCACGACATCAACGTCGTATTATCATGCGCCACTTGCGGATGTATGGGGAGGAGCCGGAACCAGTACCCGCCGTTGGTGTTGCACATGTTGATGGACCATTGATAAGTCAAAGCTATTTAAGTTCACAGTCTTATTGTATACCAGGAAATAGAAGATCTTATGTTTACATGAAATCTTAAAACAGGATGAGGAGGGTGACAAGGGTACGCATATACCTTCTCACTTTCAGCAAGACTATAGTCTCCCAGATGATGACGAGGGTATGGTCGACATGATGGATTCCATTTTTAGGGGCACTACATCCCACGTACACGTGATGTCAGAGTCTGAGGTCAAAATGTAAGAGTTGCAATCAACACAATTGTACGAGGGTGCTAGGATGTCTAAACTACGTGCTTGTCTCTCAATCTTGAATCTACAAGTAAAGTATGGGTGGTCGGATACAAGTGTCTCAGCCTTAATGAGGTTAGCTCTTGCATTAATTTGACTCATTATTTGGATATTGTTTGTTTTGAGAATCATCATTTGGATAGTGTCTTTGTCATAGGTTGCTCTAGAAGATGTTGCCTGCACCAAATACCATGCCCGCATCAAGAGATGAAGCCAAAAAGATGCTAACAACGGTGGGTATGGATTATGATACCATCCATGCTTGCCGTAATGATTGTATTCTCTTTCGTCGTGAGCATGGAGATTTGGCTAGTTGTCCAAAGTGTGGGGAATGACGATATAAAGATGACTTGCAAGGTGAGCGGATACCGGTAAAGGTCTTGAGACACTTTCCCACCATTGCAAGAATACAACACATGTTCCAATGCAAATCCATAGTGGAGTTGATGACATGGCATGCATCTCATCGGTCCACTGATGACACATTGAGGATTCCTACAGATTGTGCAGCTTGGAAGCACATAGATAATCAGTGGCCGGACTTTGCGAGGGAGCCACGCAACTTACATCTTGGGCTAACCATGGATGGCGTGAATCCTTTCGGGTTACGCTCGACATCTTGGTCGACATGGCCCATAGTCGTGGTGAATTACAATATCCCACCATGGCTAACAATAAAAAGGGGACACCTCATGCTTGCACTACTTGTGCCAGGAAAGTACAAGGCAAAAAACATGGACGTGTACATGGAACCTTTGATAGAGGAGTTATAGATATTATGGAGAGGAGTGCAGGTCTTTGATATTTCCAGAGCTCCTAGACATACCAATGATATTTTGGTCAGGGGTATCTTGATGTGGACCATGCATGACTACCCAGGATATGGAGAGTGCACAGGCACGTAGTTGTGTCTTTACATGTACAATGAGGGATTATGCTTTTTTGACTCTCTTTTGCATGCATGTCTTGTACTAACACATTCATGCACGCATGCAGGACTTGTTACAAGTGGGTACCATGCTTGTCCTGTTTGTGGACCGGCTCTGAAATCGCTTGCACGCTACTCCAAACATATGAGGAAAAATGTTTATGAAGGTCATGCTCGATACCTTCCACTCGACCATCTCGCACGTGGAGGTCAGCTTGATCCACCACCATCATATTTGAGGGCAAGTGACTGGATTCAAGCTTGGAGGTCGAATGGAGAGGAACGTCCTCCTGGTATGAAGAGGCTATCGATGTTTCACGAGCTTCCTTATTGGGGTCAGTTACAAATCAATCATCTCTTGGATCCCATGCATATCTTCAAGAATGTGGGGGTTACTATTTGGGCACACTTGGTTGGTTCCAAGGACTCGAGAGGCGTGCAAGAAGACTTGCGTGCTATGAATAGGATATATCGTTTGTGACCCCAAGTGCATGCTTCGGGAAAAGTTGTCCTCCCAAAAGCAACGTGGATCCTCTCTACGAGGGAGGAGGCAGCGATCAAGGCAGACATTGCCTCTTTTCAAACACCGACAGGGTACATGCGTTGCTTGAAAGGAGCATTTTCAAAGGACAATAAGCTTAGTGGGCTCAAGTCCCATGATTGGCACAAGGTCTTATAGGTATTTTAAGTAGAATTAGTGTACTGATAATTGTGATGCGTTAGCGTAATTATTATTATGTTATATTGTTGACATGACTTCATTGTTGCTTTGATAGTTCATCCTCCAAATTACAATAAAAGGGTGCTTACAAGAAGATGTTAGAAATGCTATATTCAAGATCTGTAGTATTGTGAGGTATGCTTACTATCAAATCGCATTATGTATTTTCTTCATGGACATGTGAAATAGGTGGATATCTCAAATATCTTACATATGCATGGACATGTGAAATAGGTGGATATCTCAAAAAAGGCTAGGGTGGAATCCATCGAAGCCGTATGCTTGCTTGAGAAGCACTTTCCCTCGAGCATTATGACAACTCAAGTCCACTTGCTTGTGCACATAGTTGATGAGGTGGCTATAGCAGGTACCGTTCATAGTCGATGGATGTTTTTTCTCGAGCAGTTTATGAAAACTTTAAAGGGATTTGTAAGACAAAGAGCAAGACCGGAAGCAAGCATGGCAGAGGGATGGCTTGTGCAAGAGTCATTAGTATGTATCACAGAGTTTCTTGCATCCACGGATCCCGTTATGCCGCAAGCTTAGCACAACAAGGATGATAATCGCATCGTTGGCGAGGTTCCCCAAGGAAAAGGGATTGAAAGAAAGATGAGCGAAGAGCAAATGGAGAAATTCAATAAGTTTTGTATCCTCAATAGCCCTGAGATGCAGAAGTGGATTGAGAGATATGAAGTGGCCAAAGCAGAAAGAAGAAATGCAAGGAGGAGATTCAGAGTAATGTACAAGTGATCACAACCATATCCACGGGATCTGGCTCTTCTCCCTACTCACATGTCACTTGATTGGCTACAATTGGCTCTATGTAAAGCCGAACGTGATGGAGAGACAATAAACGAGCGCGAGCGAGAGTTATCATCTGGATGTATGGTGCATGTAAGTTTCTTACCTCTTGACGTAATTAAGTAATGATTTGTGGCAATATATGCTATAAAATAGATGCATCTTCATTGTTTTAATGATGCTCTTTTACAGTACAAAAAGTACAGTGCATTATGGTCATATGGACGACATTTTTGTGTGGAAGGCATCGATTCAAAGAGAGTCACGTATGATTGTGGAGTCATGGCTAACTTCACACAAGATAGCCGAGCAAGTGCTTCAGATACCAATGTTCTCTCCTCACAGTTGGATTATTGTGGAACCATACGCAACATTTATGAAATTGATTTCAGACGATTTACTATTTTTATTCTTGATGTAAAATGGTTTAGAACTACTTACAACGGTCCCCATGTGACAGTGAGAAAAGATAGTAGCGGTCTCTTTGCAATAGACTCTACCAAACATTATGAAAGTGATACTTTTGTTCTTCCCGAGCACTGTGAGCAGGTGCATACTAATGATTTAATTAGTCGAAGCTTTCGTTTTTAAAGTCCATTGATACATGTACTTGAGCAAAATTTCATATATATAATTGATGACATTTGGCACCCATCTTCAATATAGGTGGTTTTTCATCCAGATCGTTCTGATCCAAGATCGTGGTACGTGATCCAAGTTGCACCACGAAGTAAGCAAATTTTTGAAGATCAAGATGTGGATATGGAGATGCCACTACCAATGCTGGATCCAAGTGATGAATCTAGCGAAGAAGATGTAGATCACCATATGAGCCAAGAGGAAGATGTGCATAATGACATCGCACGGGAGGAGGATGGAGATCACGATATTGAGGAAGAAGACAACAATCATCAAGAATCACCACACTTTATTGAAGAAGATGATCAAATACTTTTAGGTGAATGTATGATGCTAGAGTACGATGATAATATAGGAGATCAACTCGGTATAGAGTTGGAGATAGACTTGTTTGGCGCCTTAGACTTGAAACAGTTGATGTAAATGCTCTTATTTGATTTTTCTCATCTCAAACTTGGACATGAATATATGAGCTTCAAAGGCTTGATGTACATGCTCTCATTTTGTTATTCTCTATGAGCTCAAACATGTATGAAAATTTAAAAAAATTTGTCATTGGAAAAAACTAACTTTTGAGGCCTATATAAAAAAAATAAGCTCTCTGGAAAAACGTCGCTATAAAATTGTATATCAATGTCGCCATATAGCGACACTTAAAAGTCGCTATATAGCGACCTTTATAATAGTTTCTATATAGCGACTTTTACCAGCTATATAGCGATGATTTAGGAAATCCGCTTTTTATATCGATGATTAACGCTAAGCGGGCGCGAGGCAGGCACTAAACGTTGGTACGTAAATGTCACAATAGGATCTGTGTGTAGTAGTGTAGGTGTGTTATCTAAAGTACTTATCCAGATGTATAGCACACCACTTTGCACCTAAGTTAATACCACATAGGTTGAGGGGCATGCAAAGTATTGTTCCATTGGATAAGATTTGCATTGTCGATCAACCATTAAACTCCGTTTTTTCCTCACTGTGATGCACATTCTTAAGAAAACATGCTTTTAGGTGTGTTATCCAAACAAGTACTTATTGGATGGGTGCACCACTTTGTACCCAAGTCAATACCATCTAGGTTGAGATGCATGCAAAGTATTTTGTCCATCGGATATGCTTTGTATGGTCGATCAAGAGTTAAACACCATTTTTGCCTCAATGTCATTCACAACCATATAAAAACATGGTCGCAGGTGTGTTATTCCAACAAGTACTTATTGGATGGGTGCATAACTTTGTAAGAATGTAAATACCACCTAGTTGAGATACGTACAAAGTATTATGTCCATCAGATATGATTTGCATGGTCGATCACTCATTATACAATATTTTCCCCTTAGTGTTATGCACCATCATAAAAAAACATAGTCCTAGTTGTGTTATTCGAAGAAAAATTTATCGTATGGATGCACAACTTTCAACTCAAGTCCATACCATGCAGGTTAAGGTGCGTGCAAAGTATTGTGCCCACATATGATTTCAATGGTCGATCAAGAATTAAACATCATTTTTGCCTTAGTGTCATGCACAAGCATATAAAAACTCAAGGGGGTCACTATACATAAACCCTCTATATCACATGTGTTCAAGGCCTATTTCTGAAATCCCTTATCCGTAAATTTTTCATTAATAAAATGTACCCCTTTTCTTTTACAAATTTGTAAATTTTTTCCAAAACTATTTTAAATAGTCCCTTATGTATATTTATTTTTGTAAATTTTAGAAATAAAAAATATCCTTCTGTTGAGCTCACGTGATAGGGTTACATATGATGAGTGACCCCCCCGAGTATAAAAACATGATCCTAGGTGTGTTATTTCAACATGTACTTATCGGATGGGTGCTCCACTTTGCAAGCATGTAAATACCACCTAGATTGAGGCATGTGCAAAGTATTCTGCCCATTGGATAAGCTTTGCAGTGTTAAGCATTAAACATCGTTTTTGCCTCAATATCATGCACAACCATATAAAAACATGGTTTTAGGTGTGTTATTCCAACAAGTACTTATCGGATGGGCACACCACTTTGTAAAAGCATGTAAATACCACCTAGGTTGAGATATGTACAAAGTAGTATGTCCATCGGAAATGATTTGCATGGTCGATCACACATTATACACCGTTTCCCTCCTATTGTTATGCACCACCATAAAAAAAGATAGTCCTAGGTGTGTTATTTGAACAAGAACTTATCGTATGGGTGCGCAACTTTGCACCCAAGTCCATACCATCTAGGTTGAGGTATGTGCAAAGTATTGTGTGCATCACATATGCTTTGAATGGTCGATCAATTGAACATCGTTTTTGCCTTGGTGTCATGCACAACCATATAAAAACATGGTCCTAGGTGTGTTATTCCAACATGTACTTATCAAATGGGTGCTCCACTTTGCAAGCATGTAAATACCACATAGGTTGAGGCACGTGCAAAGTATTATGCCCATCAGATAGGCTTTGCATGCTGGATCACACATTATATACTATTTTTAACAAATACTTATTCAATGGGTGCAACACATTGCATGCAACTAAAAAACATCTAGGTTGAGGTGTGTGCAGAGTATTGTGGCCATTAGATATGCTATGCATGGTCGATCATGCACTATACACTGTTTTTCCCTTAGTGTTATGCACAACCATCAAAAAACGTGCTTCGAGGTATGTTATCTAAATAAGTACTTATGGGATGGGTGCACCACTTTGCATGTGAGTATATACCACCTAGGTTGAGGCGCATGCAAAGTATTGTGCCCATCTGATATGCTTTGCATGGTCGATTCTTGCATTAAACACTATATTTGCCTCAGTGTGATGCACATCCATCAAGAAGCGCGCTCCTAGGTGTGTTATCTGAAGAAGTACTTATCAGATGGGCACACCACATTGCATGCAACTCAATACTAAATTATTTATACTATATTTTATAATTCTAAACCATAAAATCAAAAATTTAAATTAGAGATTCTATTAGTTAAATGCTTGTATCCTTGTATCACCATCAAAATTTAATAAAATAAAGTAAAAGTAAAATAAAAGAGATTAATTTAATAAAAACTTACAACTAATAGGAAAAATATTAAAAAGAGATTAATATTTTCTATAATTGTTCCACAGGAAGATGGCAAAAGATTTCATTCCTGGGATGGAGGTGATATTATGTTGCCAAAGAGAAGTAGTTCCATTTGCTACAATCCATGATAGTGATCCAAATTCTCTTTGTCACTTTTAAAGACTTGGCAAAGATAAGGTTGCAATTATTGTATCAAAGATTCTTAGTGCACATGTTGAGCTAAATCATAAGTGCAGAGACATGGAAGTACTTGGAGATATTACGCCTTATAATGTTTTGAATAAATCATTTATTGCATGGGATAGAGATGAGACTTATCCAACACATATCATCGGGAATACAAAGTGCAATTCTTTGGATTTTAGTGTGGGAGATATTTTGCAAATGATATCATTTGCAAATAAGAACATAGCAGAAGGTTAAGTTTTGGGGTTTGAATACTGGGATCAGTGGTCATCTGTGAAGATGAGGATTGTGAAAGTTACTAATGATGATATGGATGATAACACAACGTCATTGGATGGTCCCTATTATGAGGAAGGAAAAGATTTGAGATGGAGCATGCAATTTTTGAAGATTAAAAAGGGACATGTGGTTTTCAATGACAAAGGTAGAGTATACTACAATTTCAAAGGACTTAAAGAATATGCCTACAAGCCAAGCTTTGTCCCTTCAGATGTGGATGATTTCAATGAACTCAAGTACAAAAGTGACATCTTATCGGAGTGGATGAGTTCATTGAGATAGAGAAAGATAAAGAATTAAGAAGCAATGCTTGCTCTGGAGTGGATGAATTCTTGCATATTGAGAAAGGCAAAGGCATCAAAAGTGTTGTCTCTTTAGAATTAGATGATTTCAATGCAATCCTATATAAAAGTGACATCTTATCAGAAGTAGATGAGTTCAATGGTACTGTGAAGGCAAAAGACTTCAAAAGCAATGTCTTATCAGGATTTGATGAATTCACTCATGTCAAGAAAGATAAAGATATAATCGGTGAGTTCTATGGTACTGTGAAGGCAAAAGACTACAGAAGTGATGTCTTATCTGGAGTTGATGAATTCACACACGTCGAGAAAGATAAAGATATCATTTGTATTGTCTCCTCAAACTTGGATGATTTCAATGCACTTAAGTATAGAAGTGATATCTTGTTGGGAGTGGATGAGTTCATTGGTACCAATAAAGCAAAAGGTTTCAGAAGTGATGTCTCATCTGGAGTGGATGAATTCATACACATTGTCAAGGAGCATAAAGAGTTTGAAAGTGTTGGCTTATCAAACATGAACGACATGGATATTGACTCAAATGGTTTGAAGATTACTTCAAGGGCAAGAATGAAATCAACAAAGGACTATTCGGTATTTGGCTTTGACAGTGATAAGATAAACGATGCAACATCCCATGAAAACATGGTGACAAATAAATTCAACGGGGAGAATTATAGAATTTCCAAAAACTTGGATGTACAAGAGAAACCAACAAAAGACTATTTGGTATTTGACTTTGATGGTAGTAAGATGAAGGATGCAACATCCCATGAAAATAAAATGACAAATAGATTTGATAAGGAGAAGTGTACAAACATATAGAAGAAATGGACATACATATGCATGAAAAGAAAGCGAGTCCAGGAAGATGTAGAAAAGCAACCAAAGAGAATAAGAGTATTGAATGATGTTATGCTAAAAGCAATGCGATCATCATGTTTCAAGCGAAGTTGTATGCATTCCATTAACTTACTCGACATCAAGGGATGTAGAGAACAGGTGTGGCAAAGAAGAGGGAGCAAAAGAAATGAATACCTACTCATGAGGCTCTCTTGCTTTCTAGTAAATGATACAAAAAAGCCAAATTTTGAACAACATATAAAGCCTCCTATAAATGGAAAAAATATTTACAATAATGCATATCGCATTACTACAAGATTATCACATGGCATATACTGGGATTTGGCAAACAAAGCAAAGTATGGAGTAAAGTTTAACATTCATGGAAACACAGGAAGGCCCAAAACAAGAGCCTCAATAGTCTCGGCAACATCAATTTTAAAAGACTACATTCATGAAAATGCTTTACCTCAACCCCATCTATCTGAAATGCATCTTCCGATAGGTTTGACAAAAAAAGAAGTGTTTAAGTCTATTGGAGAAACACAAAGGCAAAGAGGGCATGCTCTGACATCTTTTCACAATTTGTATACTCTTTGGAAGAAGAGCTTTGTACATGTTAAAATCCCAAAAAGGCAAAAAATGTCAAAATGCAATGATTGTGATGATCTAAATGTGGGGGTTAGTGTCATACTTTTAAAAAATACAACAAAGAAAAAGTGTCAAAAAGATCTCTTACTCATGTACTATTGTTAGTAAGAGATCTTGGGAAAGAGAATGTCGTGCATTTTTTGTGAGGAAAGGATGAAAGAATGTTTAGGAGAATGTCGGGTTTCTTTTGTTTAAGAGAATGTCAGATCTTTTGTTTGTAATTTAAATTCAAATACTCCCGCACTTTTAGTTTATATTTCAAATTTGAGGGAGGTAGCAAGCTAAGGGTGTCCACTTCCGAACCACTTGCGGGGGAGTGTGACACCCCCTTGAGTGACAATACAAAGGTTTTGCTTCAGTGTGAAATACCTCGATCGAGGTATCATCTCCAATGAAATTCGCACACGAGGACAATCGAACCAAGCCAATACCTCGATCCAGGTCCTTCACTTTATTCTACCGAACTGAGCCTATACCTCGATCGAGGTATCGTGGGCAAGATACCTATACCTCGATCGAGGTATCATGGCAAGTCCACCTACCTCGATCGAGGTATCGTGGATAGATGACATGGGTCGTGTCAAATACCATGATCGAGGTATGTGGCATCCAACATGGCAGCTGACATAACTCGATCAAGGTACCATGGCAAGTCCACATACCTCGATCGTGGTATGCTTGATCCATGACATGGCCACATGTCAAATACCATGATCGATGTATGTGACATCCGACATGTACTGTGTTGGTAGCTGACATACCTCGATCGAGGTATCATGGCAGGTCTATACCTCGATCGAGGTATGCTGGACCAATGTGTATGTGGCATGTCAAATACCACGATCGAGGTATGTGGCATCTGACGTGTACTGTGCTGGCAGCTGAGATACCTCGATCGAGGTATCATCGCATGTCTATATCTCGATCGAGGTATGATGAACCGATGTGTATGTGGCATGTGAAATACCACAATCGAGGTATATGGCATCGCAAGTGGTATGCTAGACCGATGATGTATGTGGCATGCCCAATACCACGATCGAGGTACGTGGCATCCCAATACCTCGATCGCGGTATTGAAATCCTAAATTTTCGTATATAAAGAGAGGGACCCCCTCATTCTTCAAACCTCGATCGAGCTCCTCCTCATCGAAATCGACAGAATTGCGGGAGCGACGGAGAAGGACCGACGGACAACAACGGAGCGACGAAGATGGATGGAGTGGGAGATTCCAGGTAAGGTTTTTTTAATGTAGCATTTTTTTTTGCAAAAATTTATTTAAATTTTAGTTTATATGAATATTTAATTTAATTATAAAATATTTCAAAATTTAAAATGCATTTTAAAGTTTTTTAAAATTATTTTTTAAATTATGTATGTTTTTATTTAAAATGTGAAAATGTATATATTTTGCTTTTAAAAATCATCTTTTAAAAGAAAGGAGATTAATGTAGTTTTTATGTTATTTTTCAAATTAGTGATTTTTTTATTTAAATAAAAAAACATTTAAATTTTATTTTTAAAAATCATCTTTAAAAAAAAAAGAAAATAAGAGTTTAAAGTAGCTTTTATATTATTTAAGTTAGTGAAGTTTTTATTTAAATGTCAAAACGTATATATTTTGTTTTTAAAAATGATCTTAAAAAAAAAAGAGATTAAAGTAGTTTTTATGTTATTTTTTAAATTAGTGAAGTTATGAATTAAATATAAAAACGTTTAAATTTTGTTTTTAGAAATAATCTATAAAAAAAAAGAAAATAAGAGTTTAAAGTAGCTTTTATATTATTTTTCAAGTTAGTGAAGTTTTTATTTAAATGTCAAAACGCATATATTTTGTTTTTCAAAATCATCTATTTCGTTTATTTTAAAAAAGAGATTAAAGTAGTTTTTATATTATTATTCAAATTAGGGAAGTGTAGCATCTTTAACACAAAGTTTGAAATTTCTTTGAAAATGAAATAAGATCAAGGATGTACATCTGAATCCCTTTTTCAATAACACCGTTAAATACTATTATGTATGCATCTTCCATTGAAGAGTGGAGCAACTTAGAGCATGTAGGGAGTGCATGTGTTGCATTTGCAACATAGCATTGTTGTAGGCATAGCCACACATTTGGCCCATCTACCGTTAGGTGCATAGGATGATCCCAACGACATCCTACCTCATCAAGGAGTACGTGACTAAGTCTAATCAATCAAACAAATAGGATGATTTGAACAACAAATTCGCTTACACATCATTTTCAAATCATATGGTGCGAGAGGTTGATGCAAGGAGAGGGTAGATCATGTGGCTAGCAATCCCTTTAGGTGGCACGTGAAACTATAGAAATAGGGAACTAGGGAAGGTTGTAGATCTATGTATGGATATACTTACATAGACAAATACAAAGACTTATGTGATTCCATGAAACCTTGTCATGAGCTTTTGCAAAAATTCAATCAAAATTGGCTAGCTAAAAGTTTTCATTACGCAAATAGATTATTAAGTCCCATTGAATAGAATATTAATTTTTATTACTTAAATAGAATATTAATTTCCATGTGTTTTTTTGTGCATGCGCCAGCCAGCGCGCAAGTTCTGGCACCACTGTTCATATGTAGATAGCGATTTTGAGAGCTGAGATGAGGGCACTGCAGGATGCTAGGGCACCCCCTCACTTGGTTGCGAGTCTTGATTTAGTCATTGATGCTCTAGGTCGATTAGACACAGTTGAGGACATTTTGGATACCTTTCAAGCACAGACTGAGGCAGAGATCGGTGGTCATGGCTTCGATTAGAGAGCCATTCGAGAGTTGTTTGAGTGTGAGTCACCTCACAAGCAGGCCTTAGAGAATATGTTTTGGGATGCTCACACTGAGGCGATGCGACCATGATCAGGGCAGCCCTCTTATATTTTACATTGTAGGCACCCCGTCATAGCAGCACACATTTATTCGAGATATCTTGCTACGAGTGGCGGTCGATTGCCTCACAACCATCAGATAGCCAGGTCATTTGCCATGCAGCTATACGCCGAGTTTGTGCTTGGTCATAGGGTAGACTACCTTAGTACCCATCCAGGATCACGAGCGGGACATGGTAGGATGGGGCATCAGGAGCGTCAGACTGTAGGTGTTCGGCATCGGATGCGAGGCACGAGAGCTGCACACTATCCCTACACCAGCATTGCGAGCTCTTGGAGGACGGATTAGGGGGGATGTTCATTTAGTGGCCTCATCCTTGCACGGCATGGTCTTTGCCCTATCGAGATCACTTTCAATTCCACCTCCCACATCTATGGAGCCTCCCACATCTACACCACCTCCCACATTTACACCGCCTCAGCATGAGTTGGATACTCGAGATGCATGGATTGCAGAGTTGGAGGCATTGTTGGCTGAGTCTAGGGTTGAGGTTAGTTATTCTGATTATTTTAGTTTATTTTTTTGTTGCATGTTTTGAACTGAAGTTTTTTGGTTCATTCTCACCATGTACGCGACATGTTTGCTTGGCAGGCACATCTATTGTGACAAGATATGGAATCTCGTGTACGACAGTTGGAGGTAGATTTAGAGGAGTAGAGGATTCAGAGCGGAGCACAACGGAGCACTATATTTTACAGTTGAGACATATTAGTCATGATCCATCTCGCCATAGGATCCACCCCAGTGTGGCCCTGTACCCCGCTCCTCCTATAGATGTGCCAACTGGAACACCCATAGATGCACCAGTCATAGCCAAGCTTCCTACCGCCACTTGCATCCTTTGCCATGAGGATTTTAACACCGTAGGGTGGTTTGGACTAGTAGGGTGCAGCCACATCACACATCTCCATTGCATGACCTACCACATGGTGGCATGATCAATGTGCCCTGTATGCTTTGCTGACATTGATGTGGCCACATACAGAGGACTAGCCATGGATGGTCATCGTCAGGCCATTGATCCATTTGCCCACGTGGTCTTGACAGAGCACTACAGGGAGGAGGCACAGAGAGCTTTGTTGCAGCAGGAGGGTGTTGATACTTCAGTGGTTGCAGCATGTGTTCCGCGACGCTTCTCATATGGTGATTTTATGCCAGGTGACGAGACATGAATAGAGGAGGCACATCGTATTGAGTGAGAGGCAGAGCTTCATATATCATTGCAGCAGTGGGTGGAGAAGCAGCTTGGGCGGGGCCGAGACCAGCGTCTTCTACATGTAGAGACAATTACTCGTGCTGGATTTGAGGCACGAGTATTCACAGATGCACGACTTTGGGAGCTGAGGCGCGCATACATAGAGGAGGTGAGGGAGGCAGAGATGGCAGCGGTGGCTCGTGCAGCATGCCCTCCTCTTCATCAGGATGAGGTTGGCCCATCTACTCTAGGAGATGAGGCTGGCCCATTTGGTCTGACTTTGCTTGAGGGCACACAGCAGACGGTTCGGCAGCAGGTCATATAGGAGCCACGTCAGAGGATGACTAGAGGATCATATGTGGAGCTATCAGATTCTGATTCAAGATGATTGTTTAGGCTTCACACATATCTTGTTTAGGGATGCACTTTTGCACGATGATGATGATGATGTACACATTCATTTTGGTACTTTCATGATGTTGTTCTTACTTTTATGATGTATGAGCATTTTGGTACTTTCATGATGTTCTTCTTACTTTGTTTATCTTAGTTTATAGTTTGTTCAAACCTAACATAAACATTTAAAATTAGGAGTATTATTTTGAATTTTAGATATCTCAATTCATCTAATACATAAGGTATTTTAAAAATAATGCCGTGTGAAGTAATTGTAAACATTAAGCATTGAAAAGGTGTTCAAGTATAAGGTCTCTCTCTCTCTCTCTCTCTCTCTCTCATGCTATGAACTTTATCGTTTTGAATATCATATTGAATTTCGTATATATCAATGCTTGCAATTATTACACTAATATTGTCACTAATTTTTGTAAATTGTAGATTAAGAAAAAAATGTCAATGTTTAGCATGGAATGGTGCTCATTGGTAGTAACATGTGTCAAAAATTAATACATGATTATGTACAATTGGTCCAAAATCATCCCCAACAGATAAGTCCACATGCGTATTTGGTTAGTACGTGCGCCATTTTTCATATGTAGTCACTAGTAGGGATTGTAAAAATGTACGCATTATACCTTCCACATGGCACATACCAAATCAATTGGAGACCAAGTCTTGTGTGGATGTAGGTCTAGGGTAGCCTAAGAGTCGTGCAAAGTTTCATCCCCAATAGATAAGTCCACATGCGTATTTGGTTGGTACGTGCGCCATTTTTCATACGTAGTCACTAGTAGGGAAAAATGTACACATTATACCTTCCATGTGGCACATACTAAATCAGTTGGAGACCAAATCTTGCATGGATGTAGGTCTAGGGTAGCCTAAGAGCTGTGCAAAGTTTCATGCACAACAGATAAGTCCACCAATGTATTTGGTTAGTATGTTTGCCATTTTTCATATGTAGTCACTAGTAGGGAGTGCATGCAAAAATGTATGCATTATACCTTCCACGCGGCACATACGAAATCGATTGGCAACCAAATCTTGCATGGATGTATATCTAGGGTAGCCTAAGAGCCATGCAAAGTTTCATTTCCAACAAATAGGTCCACATGTGTATTTGGTTAGTACGTGTGCCATTTTTCATGCGTAGTCACTAGTAGGGAGTGCATGCAAAAATGTACGCATTATACCTTCCACGTGGCACATACCAAATAATTTGGAGACCAAATCTTGCATGAATGTAGGTCTAGGGTAGCCTAAGAGCTGTGCAAAGTTTCATCCCCAACAGATAAGTCCACATGCGTATTTGGTTAGTACGTGCGCCATTTTTCATATGTAGTCACTAGTAGGGAGGGATTGTAAAAATGTATGCATTATACCTTCCATGTGGCACATACCAAATCAGTTGGAGACCAAATCTTGCATGGATGTAGGTCTAAGGTAGCCTAAGAGCCGTGCAAAGTTTCATTTTCAACAGATAAGTCCACATGCATATTTGGTTAGTACGTGCGCCATTTTTCATACGTAGTTACTAGTAGGGATTGTAAAAATGTACGCATTATAACTTCCACGTGGCACATACCAAATCAGTTGGAGACCAAATCTTACATGGATGCAAGTCTAGGGTAGCCTAAGAGCTGTGCAAAGTTTCGTCCCCAACAAATAAGTCCACATGCGTATTTGGTTAGTACGTGCGCCATTTTTAATACATCGTCACTAGTAGGGATTGTAAAAATGTACACATTATACCTTCCACATGGCACATACCAAATTAGTTGGAGACCAAATCTTGTATGGATGTAGGTCTAGGATAGCCTGAGAGCTGTACAAAGTTTCATCCCCAACAGATAAGTCCACATGCATATTTGGTTAGTACGTGCGCCATTTTTCATACGTAGTCACTAGTAGGGATTGTAAAAATGTACGCATTATACCTTCCACGTGGCACATACCAAATCCGTTAGAGACCAAATCTTGTGTGGATGTAGGTCTAGGGTAGCCTAAGAGCCGTGCAAAGGTTCAACCAATAGATGAGTCCACATGCGTATTTGGTTAGTACGTGCACCATTTTTTATACGTAGTCACTAGTAGGGATTGTAAAAATGTACACATTATACCTTCCACCGGGCACATACCAAATCAGTTGATACAAAATCTTGCATGGATGTAGGTCTAAGGTAGCCTAAGGTAGCCTAAAAGCAATCCAAAGTTTCATCCCCAACAGATAATTCCACATGCATATTTGGTTAGTACGTGCACCATTTTCCATACGTAGTCACTAGTAGGGAGTGCTTGCAAAAATGTACGCATTATACCTTCCACGTGGCACATACCAAATCAGTTGGAGACCAAATCTTGCATGGATGTAGATCTAGGGTAGCCTAAGAGCCGTGCGAAGTTTCATCCCCAACAGATAAGTTCACATGCGTATTTGGTTAGTACGTGCGCCATTTTCCATATATAGTCACTAGTAGGGAGTGCTTGCAAAAATGTACGCATTATACCTTCTATATGGCACATACCAAATCATTTGGAGACCAAATCTTGCATGCATGTAGGTCTAGGGTAGCCTAAGAGCCATGCAGAGTGTCATCCCCAACAGATAAGTCCACATGCGTATTTGGTTAGTACGTGCATGAATTTTCTTAGTCACATGTTTAAAATTTCCTAAAGCACAAAACACAATTACAACATAACTACTGATAAACAATTTTTTGTTTTACACAAACAAAAAATCCCATTGAGAAGACAACGGACATCATGTATAAAATAGAATCTAATACAATGATATGTATGAACATGTATAAAACCATCATAGTGAAATACAAAATATGAGTCCATGAAAATTACAATGGTACAGTCACATAGTGAGCTTATACATATCGAATACAAAAATATGTAATCAACTAGTGATACCTAATAAAAATCTATCTAATCAACTGATGATCCCAAAACTATGATATGTAATGTGCTACTCCTCAGGATCGGCTCTCATGCCAATAGTTGCAAGTATGCTCTCGTAATCCTCCACTGCAAGGCGCCATCATGGAGTGGATGTCGCCTTGCGAGTGCAAACATGACTCAAAGTAATCTTGATTGCAACAATGAGATGAGAATACATGTATGCCTCCTGATCCACCATGTACTCCTGGAACTCAATATAATGACCACGCCTCTGTATCTGCTGAAAATAGTGGCCACCTACAATCACAAAGTGCATCCCATGCCCATCCACTGTATCCTCATTCAGCACACTCTTCTCCATAGAGCATCGCAACAAGTAATAATCCACACCCTCCTAAATTACCCTCCAAAGCAATGATCGTGAAGATATCACCAATATGCAACATATCTGTAAGCTGGTCATAATCTCTAGAGGAACTGAATCCCGCATCCTGATCATCATGTATCTCCTCCCAAGGCTAGAAGGGAGAAGGCACTTGCCGTGCCCATGGATTGTCGGCCCATGGTATCATGGCGCACCCTCCCCAATCATCATCAATACATGCAAAGCAAAAACATGCAAACTGTCGAGAAAAGATCGCAAGCTGAGACTCACCTATGCTCCTGATGGAATGGAAATTAAGAGTGCCAGACACTGAACGACAATCAAAAAGCCTAGACCGATCAAGACTCCCAATGTCCATGCACCAAAAATATATCGGCTCATCACCCTATCGTCACGTGATTGAAATGAGGAGATAGCACTAGTGGATAACTGCTGGTGGCTGCACCATCGCACCACATCATGTGCATCCTTGAAGCGATCGACACTGTGACACAACTAGTATCGATGCAAAGCACGCTTCACATAAGCACCTACACCATCGTGCTCTCCCTTACCGTGCCATGTCTCAAAGTAGCTCCATGTGATCAAAATGCCTGTCTCACAGTGCCATCTACAGAACCAATAAAACTGTCTAGCAGATTTGATTTGACCACCACAGCCGTCTGACCAAATCCAACGCCGCTGCCATGTGACACCATGATCCCTCAAGAAACTATCATGCAAAGTGAAGCAATGCTGCACAAAATGGGCATCATGCGATCGATCATAACTAATGTAGAAGTGATACTCTCGCACAATGATGCATGAGTCCATGGTGCTATCAATGCCATCCACATGAACCTATGCATGACGATAGCTAATGTGCACAAATATAGCAACCTGCAATATGGCATTGAAAAAAAATATGACTATTGAAATAATTCAATATAATGAGGCCATAAAAAAACCAATAACTCAATCACACATCACTTGTTCAGAGAAATAATACTCCGATTGGATCTCACGCTGTGGTGCAAAGGTATAATTCTCCACAAAGTCCACCACTGAGACAACCACCCCTATAGGAAATGTCCTCAAACATGCACAGAACTGACAATCCTTCCACTTCATAGTGTGCAAGTGGCGTATGTAGTGGTAAGTTTTCCTCGAAAACTATCAATGAATACAACACATGGTGTCTCCTTCCCAACAAGCTACAACCTCCTCGACTGTGCACCACCATCTAATGTCAGGGTACTGTACTCATACTACTGCCAACGAACCATCTACACATCACAAGTATCTAGGGCAACTCGTGGCACTCTAGCAAAGTCACCACACAAAGTACACCTGCCTTCCACACAATCAAGGGAGTGGAATAAAGCATTGCCATCTCGTGTACACAATATGGAATGAATGAAGTTGCGAGGGCTAGTAGGAACCACTCCCCTATAACCATCAAGGGAATAGAATATGTCATACATCAATCCAAAATCCACATGGTAGCGACAACATCATGTGTCACGCTCCTGAGAGCATCGCACAAACCATGGCCTGCATCGCTCAAATGACCTCTGCCCAATCTTGAACTCTGGGTGTGCCTCTACAAACTGAGTGTACAACTCAGTGTGGGTACACTCCAAAAAACATGCACCATGCCCAATGTACACACCGCGTGACATCCTCTTTTGCAATGCCTTCTTGAACACCAGGGATGCTCTGCAATGCTCCTCCCAAAACTGTATATGCTTATGCTTATGCATGAGCTGCTCGTGCATAAGCATAAGCACATGCTTTGTTTCCTTTCCATCTTCTTCCTCTTATGCATGAGAATAAGCATATGTCTCCTTCTCTTATGCTCATGCATAAGCATAAGCATGAGCATAATCATATGTCTCCTTCTCTCATGCATAAGAGAAGGAGACATATGCTTATGCTCATGCATAAGAGGAAGAAGAGGAGACATATGCTTTGTTTCTTTTCCGTCTTCTTCCTCTTATGCATGAGCAAAAACATATGTCTCATTCTCTTATGCTCATGCATAAGAGGAAGAAGAGGAGCGTCTTCTTCCTCTTATGCATGAGCATAAGCATATGTCTCCTTCTCTTATGATCATGCATAAGCATGAGCATAAGCATATGCCTCCTTCTCTTATGCTCATGCATAAGCATAAGCATGAGCATAGTTCATGCTTATGCTTATGCATGAGCATACGAGAAGGAGACATATGCTTATGCTCATGCATAAGAGGAAGAAGAGGAGATGCTTTGTTTCCTTTCTGTCTTCTTCCTCTTATGCATGAGCATAAGCATATGTCTCCTTCTCTTATGCTCATGCATAAGCATAAGCATGAGCATAAGCTATGTCTCATTCTCTTATGCTCATGCATAAGCATAAGCATGAGCTTATGAGAAGGAGACATATGCTTATGCTCATGCATAAGAGGAAGAAGAGGAGACATATGCTTTGTTTCCTTTCCGTCTTCTTCCTCTTATGCATGAGCATAAGCATATTTCTCCTTCTCTTATGCTCATGCATGAGCATAAGAGAAGGAGACATACTCTGATGCTCATGCATGAGCATAAGAGAAGGAGACATATGCTTATGCTCATGCATGAGCATAAGAGGAGGAGACATATGCTTATGCTCATGCATAAGAGGAAGAAGAGGAGACATATGCTTTGTTTCCTTTCCGTCTTCTTCCTCTTATGCATGAGCATAAGCATATGTCTCATTCTCTTATGCTCATGCATAAGCAGTCTCGAGGGGGTCACTATGTATAAACCCTCTATACCACGTGCGTTCAAGGCCTATTTCTAAAATCCCTTATCTATAAATTTTTCATTAATAAAATGTACCCCTTTTCTATACAAATCTGTAAAATTTTCCCAAAACTATTTTAAATAGTCCCTTATGTATATTTATTTCTGTAAATTTTAGAAATAAAAAATATCCTTCTGTTGAACTCACGTGATAGGGTTACATATGATGAGTGACCCCCCCGAGTAAGCAGTGATCCAATTTGCTATCCAACTTCTATGTTTTTGGGAAGCTTGCAAAAATATCCATGAATGCCTTCTTTTACTCGTTTGAGTTCGACGAACTGCTTGGGCTAACTCTTTTTGCAAAGCTTTATTCCTTGCATAGGAGGACCTGACTATACCATGATAGAACCACTCAAACATCTCATGAAGAGCATTACTTCCATTAATCCCCCCTCCATGTCACGTACTCTTAAAATAAGCACTTGGAGCTCTATAATGAGACTTTTCCATCCCTTGGGCACTCCAAGCATTCAAGGAACCATATTGGCAAAGAAACCATGGACCATGAGCATAAAGAATGTGCTGCATACATAGAAAAAATACAAGAGGTAAACAAGAATAAATTGATTGCAATTAAAATTTTGGAAAAAGGAAAGATCAAACACACCATGTAGTGAGTAATGTGTGATTCACCCCATCCGTCTACCATGGCTTTAATGAACTCTTTCATGATGACTTTATATAGTTGCACATCATCATCATCTATGGAAGGCTTCCTCAAGATCTTTACCAGATTATCCAATTCTTTCCAAACATGTATTCTCAAGGTTTTGACATCAAAATTAGCTTCCAAATTAGTGTGCAATCACATAACTTTTTCCAGTAATTCCAATGTAGATTTAATCAATGTTTTCCATGATTGGACAAAAACCTTCGTGCCTTAGAGCTTCCCATGGACACTTTATCCTGATTTTCCTGACAATTGTTCATCTTTGATTAGCTTTACATTCCCCCCATGTAGACCCATGCTCGAGAATAAAGCTTCGACCCTTGCTATACATGATGCTTCTCTCTCCTCCGATTTCATGTTCCATACATATACAATGTGCAAGTAAAGCAATTTATCAATGAGCCACATCTCCACATGTAACACATAAAAATGCACTCTTTGTAATGGAATGTTTAAAATTGGATCCCATTTTTTATCATTTTGATCTCTGTTGGGTGCAGCATCCTAATTGCAGCTCATTACTCCATTGCTCCAATACATCCATTTGTTAGCATCATCATCTGTGATGTCATTCATTACATCTTTAGCATTCCCAAAGTCTTTTCCTCTTTTTATTTGCTCTTTCCTTCTATGTATTCCTATGTTACTGCCTCGAAGCTGTTGTGAGTGCATACAATAAAGACACGGATATGTTGCATTTGCACTCAATTCCGTTCCAAACATACACTTCAATGTCTTAAGATCTCTTGCCATGTGCCATTCAACTTTAAATGATCCAAACCCTTCAATTTGAAGCAACTCTCCTTTTGTTTGCCCATCTATGACACTTGGAATTGGAGATCTATCAAATACCCATTTCAAGAATGAGTGTGTCTCTTAAGGAAGTTCAAACACGATAAGCCATCAAATGTGCTTTTTCGATTGCACACTAAAATCTACCCTAATTTCCTTATCTTCAGCATGTCCAAGGGCTTTATTCATCAAAGTAATACTAACTCTCTCCAACTTGTGGCCTTTTACAACCTCACAGTCATCCAATTTGATAATGAATACTAACTTTCCTTCGCAATCTAAAAGATTAAAAGATTTACATATTTAGAAAAGATTTCAATAAAAATTGTAGCTCTCTAAACAATATAATTTTAACCTATCCCATGCTTTCATGTTGTAAAACTCCACCATTGCAGCTTGGACCTTGCGTACATCCAAAAAAACATTATTATGCTCTGTGTACTCAAAGGTTCTTGGTTCTTGCTTTGCCCCTTTGGTAGTTGGTCCTCCTTTATTTTTGCTATGTTGGACATTTGTCTTGTTTGTGCCTTCCAACATCATGCATTCTGAGATGTGTGTAAATCCACCCAGCAAATCTTGAACATAATTTGTTTCTTTCCTTGCATTTCTAATGTATACTAATCTCAGCAATAGAGGATTCTTAACACCTTGACCTCGAAGAGCAAAACATTATACACAACTAAGTACCCTTGCCAACTAATGCCAACAGCATCACACATGCATGGGCAACTTTCAATGGATCTACAAGATTCTCTAAATCAGTTGCAACCTCTTGTAATATTGCATGTCGCAATGCATGCTGATGAGGGTCCCTAAGAATAGAAATGAAATCTTTCTTCTTAACTACACTCTTTACGACACAAAGTTTGTCAGAGGAATGGCTTCCAATAACCTCCTCCATAAAATTTCTACAGAAATCATGATAACATTAGAAAAATAAATGACTCATTTGTAAGTAATGCTTCATAATTACAAAATAGTCCAAATATACATACGTTGTAGCTTTCACCCTACGCTTCCTTGCTCCACCACCATATGCCAAGCTCTCCATTGGTTGCACATGCTTGATCCTATGCTTGTAACCTAGAGGGGTTCTTTTTATCCTTTCTAATCTCATAGTCAATGTAGCAAGCTCTTGTTGGATACACCAAGTCTTTTTCAACAGTTTATTCTTCTCATCTCTATTAATCTTGTGATTGTCTCTTGTGACCTCTCTTTTGCAAATTTTGAGTCAGCAAGTTTTTTTTGTTCTTGGGTTAGTTGTTCTTAGAGGTCATGCATGGTATCTCTAAGTATCTTTGTCTCTCCTTCCATTCTCAACAAGTGAGCCTTCGCAAAATGTGCTTCAGCATTTGAATGGCCGATGCATTTACAATATCCTAGTAAGCCTTGAAGACCATCTCCTACATATTGAATCAAACTCGTCACATTTTCAAACAAAGGTGGAGAACTTGTCGAAGGATCCACTAGATAGAGTCCACCAACACTCCATAAGTCGACATTCTTTGTTCCTTGTTGTCGTAATTGATCTAGTGTATCTTTGCCAACAACCTTGTGGCCATAACATTGATGAGTCGTGGCATACTCTAGTGCAACTTCAATGTGCAAGGTGCTTTTTCGTGGCTTGTTGGTGTGATCTTCCAATGGAGCCATGAGAAGG
Source organism: Dipteris shenzhenensis (assembly GCF_047967505.1). Classification (NCBI taxonomy): domain Eukaryota; kingdom Viridiplantae; phylum Streptophyta; class Polypodiopsida; order Gleicheniales; family Dipteridaceae; genus Dipteris; species Dipteris shenzhenensis. The sequence goes on from NC_141604.1 coordinate 38,917,056, forward strand.
ATTTAGAAATAAGGCCTTGGATCAGTTCAAAGAATAGAACAGACTCAATGGAAACAATTTTGGGACAATGGAAAGATATAATAGGATCAATGGAAGCAAGTTTGGGACAAAATGATGAGAAGAAATTGGATTTGAGTGTTGCAAAGTGCTTACGATAGAAGGAGTATGAATGTGGGATTGGAAGATGATTACGGTGAGAAGGAGTAGGATTTAGATGTTGAAAAGCGATTTGGGTTGGGGGAAGGTTTTGAAGAGTTTTGGGCCATTTTGGGAACTTTTGAAAAATTTCAAATTTTTGAGCTAGGATGTACCCGCGAGATACTTTTTGGAAATGTGGACCACTTAAAGGTTGTAAAGAGAGTTAACTTTTTGAGAGTGGGGGGGCTCTCCAATTGGGAGAGGGAGGTGCACTTTTGGGGACCACCAAGGGCCTAAGGAGATGTACTTTTTTTGTCCCCATATGGGGTGATGGGACCCTTTGTAGGCCTCATTAATTCTTAATCCATTTTGCTAATCCACTCCTTATGAGGCCCTTTTTGAGTCCAAAATTCCCCTAATGTGAGTTGATAGAAATCATACCTCACAATACCACTGATCTTGAATGTAGCATTTCTAACATCTTCTTGTAAGCACCCTTTCACTGTAATTGAGAGGATGAACTATCCAAGCAACAAAGAAGTCATGTCAATAATATAACATAATCATAATTACACTTATATAACACATCACGATTATTGGTACACTAGTCCTATAGCTTAGAATACGTATAAGATCTTGTGCCAATATGGGACCTAAGCCCACTAAGCTTATTGTCCTTTGAAAATGCTCCTTTCAAAAAGCAACGCATGTACTCTGTTGGCAATGCCCGAGAAGAGGCAATGTTCACCTTGACCGCCGTTGCCTCCTCTCTCTTGGAGAGGATTCATGCTACTTTCGAGAGGACAACTTTACAACCACACACTTGGAGCCACAAGGCATCCTATCCATAGCTTGCAAGTCGTCTCACAGTCCTCTTGAGTCTTTGTCACCAACCAAGTGTGCCCAAATAGTGTACTAGCCCCCATCTTCTTTAAGATATGCATGGGATCTAAGGAGGATCCAAGAGATGATTGATTTGTAACTGACCCCAATAAAGAAGCTCGTGAAAGATGGATAGCCTCTTCATACCAGGGGGAGGCTCCTCTCCATTTTCCCTACAAGCCTGGATCCAATCACTTGTCGTCAAAGATGGTGGTGGTGGATGCAAGATGGGTCCAACGGAAGGTTTCGAGCATGACCTTCATAAACCATTTTCCTCATATATTTGGAGTGTCATGCAAGTGCACTCAGACCCTCCCCACAAACAAGACAAGCATGGCACCCACTTATTGCATGGGCACACCCAGGTGATGATCCCTTAGTCGAAGGGGCACAAGGGGACAGCTGGGCAATAGGTCCAGTTGTCGATGTAGAAGAGGGCATTGCTGAGGTCCTCTGGGATAGCAGAGAGAAGAATCTGGCTGCCTCCTCATCGATCATCTATGCCACAAACTCGTCGAGACTTTTGACAAAGCCATGGGCTGCTAGCAAAGGAGTTCCCCAAGGGGTAGTCGTAGTGCTAGGTCCGAGAGGAGTCAGCAGGCCCCTGAGGTGTCGCCTGAGGGGAATCAAAGTCCTCTAGAGAATAGAGATCATGATGTCTCCTCCTACGAGGGTTTTCGTACTCATCGAACGTGCGACGTAATCCCATGTATAACGTAGACACAAACACGAAAACAAAAAACAAGAGAATACATTGAGAAAACATATGAGAATACATTGACAAAGCATAAGAGAATACACTGAGAAAGCATATGCTTATGCTTATGCATAAGCATAAGCATAGGCATAGGCATATGCTTATGAAAAGAAGAGAAAAAGAGATGAAAAAATAGGAGAAGGAGAAGGAGAAGGAGAAGGACATGGATAGGTACAGGCATAGGCATAGGCATCTGCTTATGAAAAGAAGAGAAAAAGAGAGGAAAAAAGAAGAGAAAGAAAGGAGAAGGATATGCATAGGCATAGCCAGCATAGGCATATGCTTATGAAAAGAATAGAAAAAGAGAGAAAAAAAGAAGAGCAAGAAAGGAGAAGGATATGCATAGGCATATGCTTATGAAAAGAAGAGAAAAAGTGAGGAAAACAGAAGAGAAGGAAAGGAGAAGGAGAAGGAGAAGGAGAGAGGAAAAGAGGAGAAGGAGACATAGGCTCATGCATAAGCATAAGCATAAGAGAAGGAAGAGGAAAAAAGAGCATAAGCATAAGAGGAAAGGAAGGAAAGGATATGCTTATTCTTATGCATGAGCATATGAGCATAAAAGAAAAAGAGAGAAAGCTTAAGCATATGCAAATACATATGCTTATGAAAAGAAATCGAAATAGGAGAAAGAGGGGGAGAAAGAGAGAGGAAAAGACGAAAAGAGGAGAAGGAGAAAGAGGAGACATTCATGCATAAGAGAAAAGGAAAGAAAGGATATGCTTATTCTTATGCATGAGCATATGAGCATAAAAGACATATGCTTACACAACAAGACAAAGCACCCACAGATGCGCACACACATGCATTTACTGAACTTAAAAAAAAACTTACGGGTGCATCTATTTACGCGTCTATTTGCACGTCTAGAGACCCGCATCTAATAGCGCGTCTATATAGCAGATAGACACGCGTATAGATGCACATCTAGACGCATAAATAGATGCTCTACTAAAAAATTTAAAAGACAGACAGACGCATTGTTAAATGCATGTATAGACGCATTTATAAATGGTCTTATAGATGCGTTTATAGATACGCAAATAGATGCTTCTCGAACAGACAGACGCATATATAGACGCGTTTATAGACGCACTGATAGACGCGCTACATAATTTTTTTTAAAAACATTTATAGAATGCTGTGTATGTTGTGTATGCTATATAGTTACAAGAATCCCATTTCCACATTGTGTAATTCAATTCTTACAGCCAACCGCATTTTAATTACAATTCCCAATAAAACATTACAACTCCAAAACGCAATAAAATTGAAAGCTCAAAAAGTGCTTGTATGTACATATAGCACGAAGCTAAGCCACGTCATGTGGCTTCAAGTACAAAAAATAAGAGGAGTGTATATACAAGAGGCACGAAGCCAAGCCAATGGCTTTAAGTACAAAAAAGAGTAGCTAGCACTACTTCTATAACTAATCTATGTTCTCCACATCCTCGCTCCCTTCCATGCTCCCTTCTACGCTCCCTTCTGTGCTCCCTTCTCCCCCTCCTTCCTCCTCTTCTTCCTCGTCTTCTTGTGTAGGGACCTGTAAACAAGGGACAACATATATCAATGTATGAAAAATCAAATCTTTACTTATAATATTGACATTATTTAATAATTTCAAATACCTCGGGGGCCACTCTAGTAGCCCGGATATACTGCTCCTTAGTAATCAACCCGTCATGATAGAAGTGCTTCCATGTATCTCCTCTGTGATGGTGGCAGTGGTAGGCTGTCTCGACAGGAGTAGGGTATTTGCCCACGATATCAAGCTGCAAGACGACACAATTTGCGGAGGGGTTAGTCATGTGCTCTATAATTGCTAACAATTATAGAGATTGCTTTATCCACTACAAAGACCAGCCAAAGAGGTTGGCTGATGAGACCCTCGCTGCTGTTTGCTCTAGGTATCCTAATCCCCCCAATCGTCAGTTCACAGATAAATGGGCCAAGTCAAAGATTGTTACGATACTTGGCAATAAAAGATCTTCGCTTGAGGTAGGCACTAGCGGAGCTTGCCAGGCTCGAGGGAGGTCAACCACCAAGGAGCCCGCCCCACACCACTCACAAGCGTGAGTGGAAGAAAGCAATGAAGTCAGCAAGGGAGGACCCCATTCTGCAGCACGTGGAGGCACGAAGGATCCAGATGGAGCAATATGGAAGCGTGCATTTTGGAGCAAGGAGTGTTGAATCATGGGAGGCCCAATTTGTAAGTATCAATCTCAAATTATATTGCTTATGTAGTTTATTCTCGGGGGGGTCACTATGTATAAACCTTCTATATCACGTGCGTTCAAGGCCTATATTTAAAATCCCTTATCTGTAAATTTTTTCATTTATAAAATGTACCCCTTTTCTATACAAATCTGTAAATTTTTTCCAAAACTATTTTAAATAGTCCCTTATGTATATTTATTTCTGTAAATTTTAGGAATAGAAAATATCCTTCTGTCGAACTCACGTGATAGGGTTACATATGATGAGTGACCCCCCCGAGAGTTTATTAGGAGGTTGTTTCTGATTTCCTTTCCCCGTGCATCCATCAAGATGCCTCCTATCTTAGTGATGTCATAGAAGATCGTACTATCACCTGAAGGCACGTCTAAATCATCTGAATCATCATCGTCCCCACCACCACCCCTCCCAAAGCACTGTACCATGCATCCCCCACTACTCTCCCTGCTACTACGCCTGCTACCGTGTCGTGTCGAGCTAGTACGCTGGCCACTCATAGCTGGAGATTGCACGGGACTACGTGGACCACTCGTAGCTGGAGAACTGAGTCTCGACTGCATAGGAGTACATCGATGGCTCTGCGAGATAGAAGGGCCACCTGATGGCATGGGGGAAGTGGCATAAGATGGCATGGCAGAAGGGGCACAAGATGGCATGGGGGAAGGGGCATAAGACGGCATGGGGAGAAGGGCCTCGGCTGTGTAGCCGGCTGGGCTGTGTAGACTCCACTGGGGTAATCTCAGCTAGTGTGGGGTGGTTTGGAGTCTATAGTGCTGACTCCTGGGGGGTTTTAAGAGTACCCATCATATACCCATATAACTCCGTAGGACTAGGAGGGTGCCCTAAAAGGTTATATAAGTCCCTAAAAATAGACTCTCGGATATCAGGTGAGCCCGAAGATCTTCCCGGCCACATGATGAACTGGAGAAAAGAAAAAAAGACGATTACTGATGAGCTAAGAAGAAAGGGGAAGGGAAGAAAAAGATTACTGTCAGAGCACATCTATAGACGTGTCTGAGAAGCGCGTCTATTTTCATGTATAACAGCATGTCTATAGATGCGGCTGTCTGTGTCTACAAATAGGCTAGATGCGCATTTAGACGTGGTTTTAGACGTGTTCCGACAGACAGACTTTTCTAAAAAGTAGAAAAGGACATGTGCCCGACAAAAAAACATAACACTGATACCAAAATCATGCGTTTCTTGGATACGACAAAGGACAAATCCAAAGAGAGCAAACTTCCAAAAAAATCAACTGTAAAAAGGCTTACCTTGGATAAAGGTATGGAAGCTTCTTCTCCTTTTTCAAAGTTGCTTCTCTTCCTTGTTCACCCTCTTCTCCTTTAAGCTTGGAAGTAAGTGTGGGTGCCTTCCTCTTAAGCATCAAAACTGTGGATCTGCTAATAGCAAAGCAAGCAAGCCATGCAAAGTATAAGTAATGTGACGAAAAGCAAAGCGAGCGTGCTAAAAGCAGATTTAAAAACCACGTCTATAAGCATGTCTAATAGCAAGTCTATACACGCGTCTAAATATGTGTGTAATTGTGCGTCTAGATACATGGAGCAAATGCGGTTTTAGATGCGCTTGTAGATGCGCACCACATAACAGACAGATGCGGTTTTAGACGCACCACAGAGTTTAAAATTAAATATTTGAAGAAAAGCAAATTTTTTTGGGTTGTTTGTTTATAGGATGTCTTCATCTTCAACAAGTAGCTCCAGTGAGGATGAATCCCTCCGTATCCACCATCGCGAAATGTGGTTGGAGCAAAAAATCAAATGTATGTGTGATCGATGTTGAGGAAACATGTATTGTGCATGCAGGATTACACTCAATCACATCTCAAAGTATGGAGAATGCGATGCGACCGTAAACATGGTAAATGTTAAAGAGTTAAGGTTGATTGAGATACCAATGCATATTCATATGCTTGAGTTATGATCCCATTTTAATTTGATACAGGATGCAGTGCCACACCCGCATATGTTGCCCTATACTCGTCGTGAGGAGGCGAAGCGTAGGCGATATGAGGTGGGATCTTCAGGATGGACCGTTACAGATGCATGGAGTGATGGTGATAGTAGCCCTCCCCTATTACCTCATGAAGCCGTGGAGGAGGAGGTGTTTGATGATATGGTGCGGGATTTATATGTCCATCAAGGGAGGGATGATAGCATGGAGCAGGATGATCTTTTTACTGCAGCATTGACTCCACTATTTGAGGGGTGCACATTCTCTATTCTACGTGCCTCCCTTGAGTTACTAAACTTGCAAACCATCTATGGATGGAGCAATGCAAGTTTGAATGCATTACTCAAGAAAGCTTTAAAGTCTATTTTGCAAACATGGTGAATTATGCTAGTGGGTCAATTAATCGAATGCTTTTCCTCATTGATGGTCTTCATGTGCAGGCTATTGTGTAAAATTCTTCCAAGGGAGAATAAATTAACGACCTCAAGAGATATGGCAAGGCAACATGTGAGGATTAGATTACAAGCGCATCCATGGATATCCATGCATGCGTCAACCATTGCATTTTGTTTCGTGGACTACATAAGGATGCAAGAGAGTGCCCTACTTGTGGAGAGGCAAGATATAGAGAAGATCTCAAAACTTTGGACGTGCCTCATAAGGTTCTATGACATTTTCCCATAATCCCTCACATCCAACATATGTTCAAGTGCAAAGCCATTGCAGAGCTCATGTCATGGCATTCCTCCCATCGATCAACCGATGGCAAGTGGAGAACTCCCGCAGACTCTCCTGCATGGAAGCATATTGAAGACACATGGCCAAGCTCAAGGAAGAACCTAGGAGCTTGAGACTTGGATTGGGTATGGATGGTGTGAACCCATTTGGTCTCAAAAGCACCTCTTACAATGTGTGGCCAATGATATTGGTGAATTATAATCTTCCACCCTCTATGGCTATTAAGAAAGGACATGTTATGCTGTCCCTTCTAATTCTAGGGAAACATAAAGTCAAAAATCCTGATGTTTATTTGGAGCCTTTGATTGACGAGCTAGAGATATCAAGGTATCGAGGTGCATGATGTGAGCTAGAGATACTTTGGAGAGGTATCGAGGTGCATGATGTGAGCAAGCCTCCCTCGTCATGAGACTTCAACTGCAAAGCAGCCTTGATGTGGACAATGCATGACTTCCCAGGCTATGGCGACTGTTCATGTAAGCATTGCACTTCTAATTATGAATAGGCAAAGGATGTGGCACCCTAAACCCACCTTCAACTCTTCATTGCGTCTATTGTTCAGGTCTCACTACATCGGGTTACCATGCATGTCCTGTTTGTGGTCCTTCGCTAGTTGCCTCATGAGCAGACGCATTGAATAAGGTCACCTATGAGAATCACCATTGATTTCTCCCACTTGATCATCCTAGATATGTTGCCCCTTGGAATGAAGTCCTCCCACAATCACTCACCGCGGGAGATTGGATGAGAATTTGGGATGGTTCCACGACTCCTCTATGAAGATAGTGGGAGAGAGGGAAGGAGTCTCACTTGCGGCTTTCTCACAATCACAAATGGGGGAATACACACAAAGGTGGAGGCTGAAAACAGTTTTCCTCTTCTTAGTTGTGTAAGCCAAAAGAACTCAAGTACAAAGAAATAGAAGAACCCTATATGTGGGTCTCAAACCAAACTCAACTAACTAAGGTGGCATACTAACTGAGCCACGAACTAGTGTAGATAAGGATAGCTGTCATCCAGCTATTATTCATGGGCGGTGTACCAACCGCATCTCCAGCTAACAAGTCGGTGGCATAAGTACCCAACGGTCACCCTGGCATATCTCGAGTGGAGCTCGATATCTCAACACTCCCCCTCGAGCTCAATCCCAAATCCTGCACACCAAGCAGGTCTCTGAACTTGCGCAGCTTCTCTGCGCCCAATGCTTTCGTGAATATGTCAGCTACCTGATCCTCTGTGCTGACATAAACTAGATCAATAAGACCTAGTAAAACCTTCTCCCGCACATAGTGATAATGCATCTCAATGTGCTTTGTTCTAGCATGAAAGACTGGGTTCTTTGCCAAGTGTATACTGCTCATGTTGTCACAATAAATGACAACCGGCCCATCTGTAGACTGATGCATATCATAGAGTAGCTTATGCAACCAAGCTACCTCACATGCAGCCATTGCTGCACCCCTGTACTCAGCCTCTGTGCTCGACAAGGCAACTGTAGGCTGTTTCTTGCTGCTCCAAGTGACTGCAGCACTCCCAAAAGAGAACACATATCCACTGGTAGATCGTCTATCAGAAATACTACCAGCCCAATCAGCATCAGTGTATCCATGCAACTGTATCTGGACCCCAGCCTCATAAAATAGTCCATACTGCAATGTGGACTTCACATACCTGAATATGCATCTAGCCGCATCCAAATGTGGTTTCCTTGGAGCGTGCATAAACTGACTTACCAACCCAACAACATAGCTCAAATCTGGCCTGGTAATAGTCATGTAAATCAAACTTCCTGCTATACGTCTGTACATAGTAGGGTCTTCCAGAAGCTCACCTGCATCTGTGCTCAGCTTCACATTCTGCTCCAAAGGAACTGAAATAGGCTTACAGCCTGTCATCCCATATTTGGACAGCATGTCCAATCCATACTGCCTCTGTAAGAGCTGTATCCCACTTGGTGATCTAATCACGTCAATGCCCAAGAAATAACGCAGCTCTCCCAAATCCTTCATCTCAAACTTCTGCCTCAATAGCATTTTCACATGAAGGATATCTTCATCACTATCACCTGTGATGATCAAATCATCAACATAAATGACCAGCAGCATAATCCCTTTCTCTGTTTTTCTCACATAGAGTGAGAAATCTGCCTTGGAAATCTGAAAGCCAATAGTGACAAGATACTGTCCTATCTTGTCAGACCATGCTCTAGGTGCTTGCTTCAAGCCATACAAGGCTTTCTTCAACCTGCAAACAAACTCAGGATGAGTAGCATGAACATAACCTGTTGGCTGCTCCATAAAGACCTCTTCTTGCAAATCACAATGCAAGAAGGCATTCTTTACATCCATCTGATGTAAAGACCATCCCTTTGATGCAGCCATAGCAATGACTGCTCTTACGGTTGCCATCCTTGCAACCGGGCTGAAAGTTTCTTCATAATCAATGCCATATGTCTGTGCATACCCCTTGACAACTAATCTTGCCTTGTATCTATTCACAGAACCATCTGCATTGTGCTTGATCTTATAAACCCACTTACAGCCAATTGCATTCTTGCCTTTAGGCAAAGGCACCAATTCCCATGTAGCATTAGCATCCAAGGCATCCATTTCTTCATCCATGGCTTTCTCCCATTTTTCATTTCCCATGGCTTGCTCAAAAGAAGTGGGTTCTGGTTCCTGTATCACTTTGACCATATAGGCATAGTGAATGGCTGTAAATCCATCATATTTCAGCCTATCCACAGGATACCTAACCCTGGTAGACCTGCGCAAAATAGGCTCACTTCCAGGTGCTCTCAAAACATCCCTGGTCTTCCTTACTCCAGGTGTAACAACAGAAGGAATACCCAACTCATCATCAACGCTCTGCTCTGAGCCACTGGATTCACCATCCACATAAGAGTGACGTGCATTCACATCAAACATGGGCTGATCTACCTTCTCTTTTCCTTTTCGTGATACCTGCGTACCACTATCTGCATTGCTTTGAGGGGATTCTCCTGATCTCAATCTGCCTATCCATGGCGAAGTATGTGAACCACTGGTAGAGGACACTCCAGGTCCACTGATATTTTGTGATTGCTGCTGTGCATTCTGTGCAGCATTACCATTTTGTGCATCTACATCAATCATCACATTTACTGGTTTATACCAACTGCTCATCTCATCAAAAACAACATCTCTGCTCACTGTGAACTTACGTGTAGAAGGGTTATAGCATCTATACCCTTTCTGCTGCAGAGAATAACCAATAAAGATGCACTTCTCAGCTTTTGGATCCAACTTGGACCTCAACTCATCTGGCACATGGACATAAGCAATGCAACCAAAAATCTTCAAATGAGAAATATCTGGTTTCCTACCAGTATACATCTCCTCTGGCGTCATGCCATGTATTGCTACAGTGGGAGTCCTGTTCATTATATAGACTGCTGTAGCAACTGCTTCAGCCCAATAATAATCTGGTAGATCTTTTTCATTTAGCATAGCCCGAGATACCTCTCCAATATGCCTGTTTTTTCTTTCTGCAATTCCATTTTGCTGTGGGGTATGACTGCATGCATATTGCTGCTTTATACCATGCTCCTGCAAGAACCTTGCAAACTCATTTGAGAGGTACTCTCCCCCTCCATCTGACCTTAGGCATTTTATTTGCAGGTCTGTTTCTTTTTCAACCATAGCTTTGAAAGCTTTGAAGTGCCCAAACACTTCACTTTTCTTTTTCATAAAATACACCCACAGTTTTCTGCTGAAGTCATCAATAAATGTGACAAAATAGTGACAGCCTCCAATAGATGCAGCTTTTGTAGTCCACACATCAGAGTGGATTAATTCCAATGGCTTTTTACTCTCTTGAACATGCCTAGGAAAAGGTTTCCTTGCCTGTTTCCCAAATTGACAGGCTTCACAAACCTTGTGCATTTCTGCAACCTTGAATTTAGGCAATCCTGCAACAATATTTTGGGCTTGCATTGATTTTAGTCGCTGTATATTAACATGAACAATGCGTTTGTGCCAGATATCAATATCTGCAACTACACCGGTCCCATGTGCAAACATTGCTGCACTCAATTCAGGCATGTCTGCATCCAACGTAAACATCCTGCCCTTCTTCTTTCCTTTTGCTATCAAGCGACCGTTATTTTTCATATCCTCAACAAAGCATCCATGAGGATTAAATCTAACCTGCAAGCCCTGCTCAACCATTTGACCAACAGAAACTAGGTTCTTGGTGATGTTCGGGACATGAAATACATCAGACAAGTATTTCTTTTTCCCATCCTACATAAACAAAGGAATTTTGCCAATCTGCACAATAGGATGTGTAGTATCATCACCAGTCTCCACAAATCCTGGTTTTTCCATTTTTCTTGCATCCTGCATCCATTCAGCGTGACCTGTCATGTGGTTTGATGCACCCGAGTCAACATACCACACATCATTGCTTTCTTCTGCACTTGTTACAGAATTTGTCATATGCTGCACCATAAACAAATGCTCATTTCTGTCATTGCCCTGTCTACTAGAGGATGCATAATTGCCTTGCTGCAATTTTCCACTCATAATGTCATTCTGCTTTTTGTAGCAGTCTTTAGCCATATGACCCATTTTGCCACAATAGTAGCATTCAACATTGCTGTTTGCATTTTGGCTTCTCTGCCATCCACCACGGCCTCTTTGGCTCCCCCTGCCTCTAGAGTTACCACGTCCTCCTGCATAGGACTGGTTTTCTTGCGTTTGCTGCATATTCTGATTTCTACCACGGCCTGCAGATCGGCCTCCTCTACCTCTGCCTCTACCTCTGCCAGCATTTGAGTAGAAGACAGTTTCTTTTGAAGTTCCTGCTGAAGAAGATGCACCCCCATTTCTCTACTCTTCAGAAATTAGAAGAGCAATCAACTCCTCAAAATCAGGAAAGTTTTCACGGACGGCAATGGATGTCCGGAACTGTGCATAATCCTTTCCTAGACCATTCAAGGTCACAGAAACCAAATCATCATCATCCACTGGCGACCCAATGGAAGCAAGTGCATCTGCAATTTTCTTCACTTTCATGTGGTAGTCATTTATGCTCAAATTTTCTCTCTGCACATTGTGCAACTCCTGTTTGAGTTGCATTTTCCTGGCTTGTGTATTTGTGCTATACATTTTTGCCAAAGTATCCCATGCCTCCTTTGGCGTATTTGCATCCTGAATATGCACAATCATGGAGTCCAAAATACTGATAGATAGCCAGTACATAACTTTCCTGGCTCTCTCATGCCATCCTTTGAATGCCTGCATTTCCTGTTGACTGGGAACATTAGGAAGAACAGGTTCTTCTTCATTTCCTGTAATGAATTCCCAATAGCCTTTTCCCATCAAGAAATTCGTCATTCTAAACTTCCATGCCTGGAAGTTGTTCTTGTCAAGCTTTTCAGTGACAATCTGTGAAAGAGAATCAGATGCCATTACAGAACACTGCAAAATATTCTGTCACTGCAAAAAACACAGCTTTTGCCTCACACGGGCAGATCTGCAAAACTGACGAAAGTGGTATTTCACCACACAGTCACTTCCTAGTGACGATTTTGCATCAACAGGCAATAGGCATGAATCTGCAACTCCCAATATCTCTGCACACAGGCATACGATGCAATTTCTGCGGCACCTTTCCACCGACTAGCCGCGCAGTGGTCGCACAGCAAAAAACAGGGCCTTTCTCTGCGAAGAACTTTCGCCTTAAAAACGGGCCTCGAAACGGCCTCAAATTAGAAAAATAAAGTCACTCAGGGCTTTGCCCTTCCCCCGCAGCATATACTGCGCTCTCGCCACACCGCGAAGGGCGTCTCAATCTGAAACAGTGCACTCCTGCACTTCTGGCTGTGCTACCTGCAGAGATTTGCTCCCAAACTCGAAATAGGAAAGCAACACTGGTCCTCTTACCAGGACACCACGAACTTGGCTTGATTTCTTGAGCTCCTTACCACGAACAAGGCTCTGATACCATGTGAAGATAGTGGGAGAGAGGGAAGGAGTCTCACTTGCAGCTTTCTCACAATCACAAATGGGGGAATACACACAAAGGTGGAGGCTGAAAACAGTTTTCCTCTTCTTAGTTGTGTAAGCCAAAAGAACTCAAGTACAAAGAAATAGAAGAACCCTATATGTGGGTCTCAAACCAAACTCAACTAACTAAGGTGGCATAATAACTGAGCCACGAACTAGTGTAGATAAGGATAGCTGTCATCCAGCTATTATTCATGGGCGGTGTTCCAACCGCATCTCCAGCTAACAAGTCGGTGGCATAAGTACCCAACGGTCACCCTGGCATATCTCGAGTGGAGCTTGATATCTCAACATCCTCCACCACTTGGCATGAGCTGGTAAGGGTTTGTAACTATTGTGTGCTATATTGGCTGGAAATAAAAATTGCCCGCTAATACTTTATTTTGTTTAGATACTCCATCTTTTATCGTTTACCATATTGGTCCCACCTCAAGATCAACCACCTGCTTGATCCCATGCATATCTTCAAGAATGTGGCATCTACCATTTGGGAGCATTTGAATGGGACACGAGATTCTGTAGGCATAAGAGAGGATCTACATACCACATGGAGGATGCGTGAAGCTTGGCCACAAGAGACACCAAATGGGCATGTTTTTTTACCTCATGCACCATGGAGGTTATCAAAGCTAGAGATGGCAGTGGTGAAGTGCGCTATTACTACAATTCGTACTCCCATTGGATGCATGAGGTGTTTGAAGGGAGCCTTTACAAAGAGCAAGAAAAGAGGTGTAGAGAAATTATATGGCTTGAAATCTCATGATTGGCACAAGATGCTCCAAGTAAGTATTTTATGTGCATAATATCTTTTTCCTTTCAAGTTTGTGAGTGAATAATTATAAGCAACTAATCAACCACCTCCTCATGGGTTCAGTTCATACTACCTACTAGCATTTCACGTAGTGCATTGAAGGACGTGCTTAGGACGTGAAAGATTGTATTTACAAGATGGGCGAGCTTGTGAGGTACTTTACATGATACAAAATATGATGCGTATCAATGCTCCATGCAAGGTGTTCATATTGCTAATATGGTGCACTTTTTCATTTCTAGGTATGTGAGCTCAAAGGAAATAGATCCCACCATGCTTGAGAATGGTCGAGTTATGTCAGTGGAGGTGGTTTGTTTAGTGGAGGAGACATTTCCATGTTCTATTCTCACAAGCCAACTACATCTTATAGTGCATTTGGTGGATGAGGTTGCTATATGTGGTACTATACATGCACGATGGTTGTTCTTTCTCGAGCACTTCATGAAGACCTTGAAGGGCTTTGTGAGACAAAATGCAAGACCCGAAGGTTGCATGGTTGAGGGTTGGTTGGTACAAGAGTCACTTGTATATATTTCTGAGTTTCTTATTGATATGGATAGCTCTCTTGCACGACTATGGAGAGATGATGAAGACCTAAGGATGACCTCTATTGTGCCTCAAGGGAAAGGACACAACAAAGTAATAGACACAGAGTTGCATAATAGTATCAACCTCTATTGCGTGCTTAATAGTGATGTGATGAAAAGATGGGTGACAAGATATGAGGATGCAAAGGCAAGAAGACACGAAGAAAGGGCCCTCTTTCATACACACCACGGAGCTCGTGTGCCATACCCTCAATATCTAATATTCATGTGGATTGGCTACTTGATGAAATGGAGAATGCAGAGAAAGACGAGGGGATGCATATCACAATGGAAGAATGGCAGTATGCTAGGGGATGCATGAGCAAGGTCGGTATATAGAATGTTATGCATAAGTTAGGAGCTTTCAATAATTTAGATTGCTTATTTAATTGATTTTTTCTTGGTGTAGTGCACTATGTTCAATGCTATATGGTGTGAGGGCAAGCATTTTCGAACACAACGGATTGATGATAAGAGAAACACACAAGATTGCGGCATCATTGCTAGCTTTGAGGAAGCCAATGAAGCCATGGATGATTATTGTGGCATAATCCAAGATATTATTAAGCTTAACTTTCGATCCTTCTTTGTGTATGTTTTGGATGTAAAGTGGTTTAAGGACATGGTGGAAAGAGGCCCTAATTCAACAATCAAAGAGTGGCTTTGTAACTATTGACTCCACAAAGTTTTGGCAAAGTAGGAAGGACACACTAGTACTACCGCAACAATGTGAACAGGTACTGTGCACACATATAAAAATACTCGCTTTTAAATATTTGATGCAAGGAAAATAACATGATTGTATTTGTGTTTGAATTAGGTTGTCTATCAACCAATGGTGGATAATAATAGATGGTGGCATGTCATACGTATTATGCCACGTTCCAAAGTGATGTATAGTACATTTACTAATATGGAGTGTATGGAGGATGATCATGGCCATGGACATGATGATGATCGTTATACGAGAGAGGAGGATGATCATGAGATAGGAGATACAGATATTGAGGCCATTACCCATGAGGACGAGCCTACCATTGGTGATGCTGATTTCGATGAGCACATGAGTAGCACAAGTAGTAGTGGGTTAAATGTATTTGTAGATCTAAACACTTGTTTGGATTTTGAAGTAGATAGTTTGGCAAGGGTTGATCTCATTGAGGATGAGATTGAACCGTGGCACATCATTGATATTGGCAAAACTATTTTACATATTGTCTCATTCTCCTCACCTCACTTAATTCTTGTATATGTGGGCTTGCAAAAAAGCACTGATGTTTTTGTTAAAATTATGTGCTTTGGTAATCATGGGCAATGTTTGGAAAGCAATGATGTACACCAAAATCTCACTTTCTATATTCTGTGTTTTGCATCTAAATACGCGTCTAATTCTTAATGTAAATGCGCTAATAAACATGCTAATACATGCGCAAATAGACGCGCTGATAAACACAATGTTAGATGGGCCCATATTTTCTCAGTGTAGATGTGCAAATAGACGAGCTATTAGACGCGCTATTAGGCATGCCCGTAATTTCTCTATTCAAGCAACGCTTATAGACGTGCCCGCTATTTTGCGCATCTATCAAGCACATCTATAGTTGCTTTGTGTTGTTGTGTTATGCTTATGCATGAGCATATGAGCATAAAAGAAAAAGAGAGAAAGCTTAAGCATAGGCAAATACATATGCTTATGAAAAGAGATCAAAAGAGGGAAAAGAGGGGGAGAAAGAGAGAGGAATAGAGCTCATGCATAAGCATAAGCATAAGAGAAGGAAGAGGAAAAAAGAGCATAAGCATAAAAGGAAAGGAAGAAAAGGATATGCTTAGTCTTATGCATGAGCATATGAGCATAAAAGAAAAAGTGAGAAAGCTTAAGCATAGGCAAATATATATGCTTATGAAACGAGACCGAAATAGGGAAAAGAGGGGGAGAAAGAGAGAGGAAAAGAGGGAAAGAGGAGAAGGAGAAAGAGAAGGAGGCATTCATGCATAAGAGAAAAGGAGAGAAAGGATATGCTTATTCTTATGCATGAGCATATGAGTATAAAAGACATATGCTTATTCTTATGCATGAGCATATGAGCATAAAAGAAAAAGAGAGAAAGCTTAAGCATAGGCAAATACATATGCTTATGAAAAGAGATCGAAATAGGGAAAAGAGGGGGAGAAAGAGAGAGGAAATGAGGAAAAGAGGAGAAGCAGAAAGAGAAGGAGACATTCATGCATAAGAGAAAAGGAAAGAAAGGATATGCTTATTCTTATGCATGAGCATATGAGCATAAAAGACATATGCTTATTCTTATGCATGAGCATATGAGCATAAAAGAAAAAGAGAGAAAGCTTAAGCATAGGCAAATACATATTCTCATGAAAAGAGATTGAAATAAGGGAAAGAGGGGGAGAAAGAGAGAGGAAAAGAGGAAAAGACGAGAAGGAGAAGGAGAAGGAGACATTCATGCATAAGAGAAAAGGAAAGAAAGGATATGCTTATTCTTATGCATGAGCATATGAGCATATGAGCATATGACATTCATGCATAAGAGAAAAGGAAAGAAAGGATATGCTTATTCGTATGCATGAGCATATGAGCTTATTCTTATGCTTATTCATGCATGAGCATATGAGCATATGAGCTTAAACATAGGGAAATACATATGCTTATGAAAAGACATTGAGAGACGGGAAAGAGAGAGGAAAAGAGATTGAAAGAGGGGATGAAAGAGGGAAAAAAGAAGAGGGAGAAAGAGCATAAACATAAGAGAAGGAAGAGGGGAAAAGAGATTGAAGAGGGGAAAAAGAAGAGAAGGAAAAGAGGAAGAGGGAAAAAGAGATTGAAAGAGGGGATAAAGAAGAGAAGGAAAGGAGGAAGAGGGGAAAAAGAGATTGAAAGAGGGTATAAAGAAGAGGGAAAAGGAAGAGAAGGAAGAGAGGGAGAGAGGGAAAGAAGAGGGAATAGGGGAAGAGAGGGGAAGAGAGAGTTCCTATGCCCATCACTGCAGCTAGTGCTTAAGGCGCTAGCTGCAGGCCAATGCAAATAACAAAAATAACAAAAGGAAAAAAGAGAAAGGACTTTCTTACCTGGAATAGTCCCGCTTGGTGTTTTGTGGACTGGCCCTACAAAAGAGAGGAAACATACCATTTTTCAAATAACTAGTTAGAGGAAGGAGGAGTTTAGAGAAGCAACTTCTCAAAGGGATTGGATTGAGGAAAGAAGCATAAGCCTACAAACAAGGAGAAAGAGAAGGAAGAGAAATACCAAAAAGACTAGAAGAGGTGAGTTTCTTTCTTTCACAAAATCTCGTTTTTTGTCTTTAATCCTTGTAAATCAAGCATGAAAACTAGCACATAGCCTTAGCAATACAAGGAGAAACATACTTCAACACTCACAAAATGAAATCTCACAAAAAACGAACCTACATTGCTTAAAGAGACTCATCTTCTTGAAAAACTTCTTTTCACACAAGCAACGAGGGAGAAGGGTGGAGAGGGAGCACAAGTATTAGGGGAGGGACTGAGTAGTGGTTAGGAGTGGAGAATAGAGAGGAGGAAAATGAGATCATCGAATATAAAGTGGGAGGAGAGATTTTTGCTTTTCCTGCAAAGGATATGCTAAAGAAAGCATTGGGCACAAGGTTTCGGGTTTAAGCCCACAGCGTCGCTATATAGCGACATTGGTCAAACACTATATAGCGATGTTTATATTCAAAAAAGTCGCTATATAGCGATGGAACAAGGCAAAGCGTTGCTATATAGTGATGGAATAGGGCAAAAAGTTGCTATATAGCGATGGTTCAGGGCACTTATTGTTAAAAAAGAGAAAAGAAGCTCATGGGTGGCCATTTTTGGCTGTTAATACATTTCCTTGCAACTCATGTTGTGATTTTGGAAGTGTGCAGATGGAAGGGACAAGTGGAAGCTCGTCAGATGATGAGCCAATTCCCGAGAGCATAGAGTGGCTTATGGAGAGGTTGTATTGTCATTGCAATTATTGCAAGTGAGAAGTACGACATCAACACCGTATTATCATGCGCCACTTACGGATGTACGGGGAGGAGCCCGAATGAGTACCCACCGTTGCTGTTGCACGTGGTGATGGATTATCGGTAAGTCAATGCTATTTGAGTTCGTGGTTAATATTGGATACCGTTATGACACGAAATCTTGAGACAAGATCTTATATTTACACGAAATCTTGAAACAGGATGAGGAGTGTGATGAGGGTGCACATATACCTTCACACTTTGAGCAAGACTATAGTCTCGTGGATAATGACGAGGGTATGGTTGACATGATGGATTTTATTTTTAGGGGCACTACATCACATGTACATGCGATGTTAGAGTCTGAGGTCAAAATGCGAGAGTTGCAATCAACACAATTGTACGAGGATGCTAGGATTTATTCGAAGCCTATGTATGTTTGAATTGTGATAGGTTGCTCCAAAAGATGTTTCCTGCACCAAATACCATGCCCGCATCAAGAGATGAAGCGAAGAAGATGCTAACAATGGTGGGTATGGATTATGATACCATCCATGCTGGCCGTAATGATTGTATTCTCTTTCGTCATGAGCATGGAGATTTGGCTAGTTGTCCGAAGTATGGGGAACAACGATATAGAGATGACTTGCAGGGTGAGCAGATATAGCCAAAAATATGGACGTGTACTATTACCTTTTGATCCCACTGGCTCCTATTCCCTACGGCCATTTTTCCCATGGTTTTACAAAGGAGGCCATTGGTCCGCTCAGTTTGACCCATGGATGCTGGATAATAGATGCTAGAAGTGCGATGATCAATACCCATGCGATCCATGAGTAACTCCACTGCTTCATTTAAGAATGGACTCCCATGGTCAGAGACTATTTCCATGGGTGTCCCAAACCTTGTGCAGATACGTTCAAACGTGAAATTTGAAACTACCTTACCATTTGCAGTGGGAAGGGCGATAGGTTTAGCCCACTTAGTGACATACTGAGTGGCTACCAAAAGATACTTCTTTTTGTGGGCAGTCATGGGCAAGGGCTCGACAAAATCTACTCCCCACTTCTAAAACGGATGGATGGATATCACTGGGTGATGTTGCCTAGGACGCAAATCCTTCCTACCAAAGAATTGGCATGGTTCACAGGTTTTGCAATACAAAGTGACATCCTTGAACAAGGTCGGCCAATAGTATCTAGCATGTAAAATCTTCTTAGCTATATAGTCACTGGCATAGTGGCCTCCTCAAAATCCATCATGATAATGCTTCAATACCTTAGGCACTTCATCTGCATCAATGGCCCGTCTTAGTACCCCATCCATGCCTTGACAGTACAACACCCCATCAAAGAGGGTGTAGCACCTACTATCTCTGCGGATCTTCTTTCTCTCATAGCTAGTACTTTCTGGAGGAAAGGAGAAAGCAGTCAGAAACCTATAGATACCACCATACCATGGATCCCCAACTTCTATGGCCTCTACAAGGGCTACATCAAGGCACTCCTCTAAATCAATCAAAGCATTCTTCAAGTTGGAACAACCCCCTTTTACAATTTTGAAAGAAAAATCATATTCTTGTAAAACTTCCAACCATTTGGCCAACCGGCCCATGGGGTTTGGTGATTGAAGAACCTGAATTGCAAGACCAGTGCTAGTGAGTATAATGAAGGACTTTCTAGCCACATAATGCTTAAATTTCTCAATGCAGAACACAAAAGATAAGGCATGTTTGTCAGCCTCTGAATAGCATCACTCAATGTCGAGCAATTGTCGAGAAGCAAATCAAATGGGATACATGAACCGATCCTCCCCTTGTTGGAGAAGAATACTTGCCAGAGTGTGCTCACCAAACCCAGGATTGATATACAAAGCCTTTGACCAATCTAGATTGCATAGAATGGGTTCTAAAGCCAGAGCATTCTTGATTTGTGCAAACCCATGATCACAATCCTCATCCCAAGAGAAATCAACCCCATCTTTTAATAGCATAGTCATGGGTCATGTCAAAGCAGCATATTGATCAATGAAGCAGCGATAGTATCCCACTAGATTGACAAATGAGTGTACCTGACATTTGGTTGTTGGTGGGGAGAGCTTGAGGATGGCTTCTACCTTCTCGGGGTCAGGCTTGATGCCCTCATATGAGACAATATGTCCCAATAACCTCCCTTGAGTAGCTCCAATGGTGCATTTCTCAGGGTTGAGACTACCATTCGCATCATTGACCCTTTGGAAGGCCAACCTAACCTTCATGACGTGATCCAAGAAGAAAAGAGTGGAAAAAAGAGAGTAGAAAAGAAGAAAAAGAGAGGGGAAAAAGAGAGAAAGCATATGCTCATGCTTATGCATGAGCATATGAGCATATGCCCATGCATAAGCATAAGCATCTACTTTAGCATATGCTTATTGAAAGAGAGAAGAGGATGAAAGAGAGGGGAAAAGAGAGGAAAAAAGAAGAGGAAGGAAGAGGGGAAAGGAGAAGGAAAATAAAAAGAACCAAATATGGCTAAGGGGAAAAGAAGAAAAGAGAGAAAAGAGGAAGTCTCCTCATATGGGGGCTTACAAGTAGAGTTAGCTGGTTCCTGCGTACTTACACAAGAGTGGAGCATTGATATCTAACAGCCCCCCTCAATGTCCACCCGCAAGTGAACTTACTTTTTCGGCCTAATGCCAAGTCGATGAAGATGCCTCTCCAGCAAGTCTCTTCCAAGAGCCTTCGTGAAGATGTCCGCAGTATTCTCTATAGTCAGACAATACACCAATTGACCTCTCCATCCATGATGAGCTCGCATACAAAGTGATATTGAATCTCAATGTATTTTGTGCGAGCATGGAACACAGGGTTCTTTGCAATGGCCATGCAACTCTGATTGTCACATGATAACTGTGTAGGCTTGTTCTGCACTGCACCCATGTCCCCTAAAATCCTCCTCAACCACACTACCTCACAAGAGGAAAAACATGCTAATTTGTACTCAGCCTCGGTAGAAGAAAGAGCAACTGTGGGTTGCTTCTTGCTGACCCATGACACAGCTCCAGATCCAAGTGAGAAACAGTAACCTGTCACTGATCTCTTGCTGTCCACATCTCTTGCCCACCAATCCGAGTCACAGAATCCAGTCAAGGTGTTGCCCTTGGTATAGGTGATGCCATAATCAAGTGTGCCTTTGATGTATTTTAGCACCCACATCCCTGTCCTCCAATGGTTCTCTTAGGGCTTATTGGAAAACCTGCTTAGTGCACCAGTCGCAAAACTGATGTCCGGCCGTGTGTTGCACAAGTAAATCAAACTACCCACAAGCCTTCTGTTCTTTGCTTCATCCACCAGTGGTGATGAATCCTCGTTTGAGAGCTTCACATCAACCTCCTTAGGAGTGCCAACTGTCTTGCACTCAGCCATGCCAAATGCCTTTAGTATCTCTCCAGAGCATAATTCAGCTATGAAATGAAGATTTGTTTTGGCTCTTGCTAAATTTCAATCCCCAAACAAAAATGCATCAGTTCGAGGTCTATCATTTCAAACTCTCTTCCTAGCAAATGCTTTGTCTACGAGATCTTCTCTTCATGATTCCCTGTTATGACAAGGTCGTCCACATAAAGGACCACGATCATACACCTGCCTCCTTCTCTATAGATATACAAATTTGCATCAGATGGGCTCCTCTTGAACCCGTTTTGCAAAAAGTAGGCATCAATCTACTGGTACCACGCTCATGGGGCCTGTTTCAGCCCGTAAGGTGCCTTCTTCAGTTTATAGACTTTACCTTCTGAACCAGGGATCACAAAACTTGGTGGTTGTTCCACGTATACCTCCTCCTTGAGATCTCCATTCAGAAAGGCGGATTTTACATCCATCTGAAACATGGGCCAACTTTCCTGTGCTGCTAAAGCCAAAACATTGCGAATTGTGGTTAGTCAAGTTGTGGGAGCAAAAGTATCTTGATAATCAAAAACATATACCTGTGCAAATCCTTTTGCCACGAGTCGAGCCTTGTACTTCTCCAACGTGCCGTTGGACTTGTACTTGGTCTTGTACACCCACTTGGTGCCGATTACCTTGCATTTTGGTGGTCGATCCACAAGGTCCCAAGTGTTGTTCTTCATTATGGAGCCATACTCCGACTGCATAGCCTCCATCCACCTATCATCACCCTGTGCCTCTTCAAGACACTTGGGTTCTTCACCACAAATCACCTCTGTCATCAAAGCGTAGTTGACTAAGTGTTCTTGTGCCCTTCTTTGCTCCACTAATCTCTTGGACCGACAGTGTTCAAATGGTTTCTCCTCAATGGTTGGAGGTTCTCTACCGTCCAAAAGCTGTTTTACCCACTTCGGGAATGGCCGTTGCCGTTGTGGTTCTATAGGCTCTTCTTCCTTTTCTTTATCTTGAATCCTCCCAAGCACCGTTGGGGGAGTTCGGTCTGCTATTGGTGGTTGTAATGGATGGATATCATGGTCCTAGTTGTCTGGGAAGGAAGCATCCTCCTCTAATTGATGCCGCTGTTCTGAGAAGACCACATTGCGACTTACTATTACCTTCTTGGTAACAAGATTATAGAGACGGTAACCCTTTGCCTCTTCACTGTAGCCCAAGAAAACACACTTCTGGCTCTTCGGTTCCCATTTGGTCCTGTTAGCATCAGGGACATGCACAAAATAGTCACATCCAAAAACTCTGAAATGTGCAGCTAAAGGTTTTTTACCAAAAAAGGCCTACAATGGAGTCATCCCATTCACAGCCTTCGTGTAGCTACGATTCAAAATGTAAACTACCGTGTTACATGCTTCAGCCCAGAAAGTCTTTGGCAAATCTTTCCCTTTCATCATACTCGTGCCCATTTCGCAGATGACGCGCATCTTGCGCTCTGCTACTCCATTTTGCTGTGATGTATGTGGCAGGGGTTTCTGCCTCTTGATCCCGTGACTTTTGCAGTAACTTTCAAATTCACTTGATGTGAACTCACCACCTGTGTCTGATCTAAACTTCTTCACCTTCCTCCTCGTTTCTTTCTCGACCATTACATGCCATTCTTTGAACTTACTAAAAGCCTCATCTTTAGTCTTCAGGAAGTATATCCATATCCTTCTATTGTAGTCGTCAATCAGTGTCATGAAGTAGTAGGAACCACCCAAAGCTTCCATCTCCATCTTTCCGCAGAGGTCCGTGTGAATGAGCTCTAGAGGAGCCTTTGCCCTATTGGCCTCTTTAGGAAAGGGCTGTCGATGCTGCTTGCCCATCATGCAAGCTTCACATACATCGGGCAGATCTTTAATTTATGGTAGGTCTACAATCATTCCACTTTTATGCATCTCCTTTAAAGAACTAAGGTTTCGATGACCAAACCTCTCACCTTTACCAATGAGCTTCCCTTGAAGATTCAAAATCTGCATGCCATTCTTATCAAAGTGAACTTTGAGGTCTCGATCCGTGATTGTAGAAATGGACAACAAGTTTCTCTTGATATCTGGCACATAAAGAACATCGAACAACTGTTTTACAACTCCATCTGACTTGAGAGCAATCGTACCTTTTCCTTTTGCTAGACATTTTGCATCATTACCGACTGCTACCAGGATGTCATTCCCTACCG
Organism: Dipteris shenzhenensis; assembly: GCF_047967505.1. Taxonomy (NCBI): domain Eukaryota; kingdom Viridiplantae; phylum Streptophyta; class Polypodiopsida; order Gleicheniales; family Dipteridaceae; genus Dipteris; species Dipteris shenzhenensis. The sequence goes on from NC_141604.1 coordinate 38,940,799, forward strand.
GATGTAGAGAGGTATACCAATCCTTCTAACTGGTCATGTGGCACGATGCACCACTATCAATAATCAAAGGTTCATCCATAGGTACATGAATTGCCTCCATGCAAATCTCCTCAATTGCTACAAAAAGCTCTACTAGTACTGCCTACGCGCTATTGCTGGACTCTTTCTTTACTCCATTCTTCTCATCTGCAATCTTCTTCCAGCATTCATTCTGCTTGTGCCCTGCCTTGTTGCAATAGAAGCACTTGATCTTCTTCTTTCTCTTTTTATCATCAAAAGAAGATGGATTACCAGAGTCCTTACCCTTACCTTTCTTTGATCTAGCCAAGAAAGCCGAATCTTCTCCAGTCCTCGTCTTTCGACGCATCTCCTCCTCTAGAAGCATTGCACTGAAATCCTCAAAGTTGAGGGGTAGATTTTTGTTCTGCGTATTAAGCACCGTAATAAGACCGTCATACTTTGGTGGGAGAATCCGTGTGCTAGATTCTAGCTGGTGATGGTGATGCCAATCGCAGTCATCTGATCGCGCAGATTCTTCACGTTGGTGATGAACTTCTCTACCATTTTAGAATCAGACAGTTTCTCATTCGCGAGTTGAGTCTCCAGATTCTGAATCCGCATCTAATTCATGGTCTCGTACTGATTTTTCAAGACCGTCCATGCCTCCTCCGCTGTGGTGACATGTTGAATTAACGCCATGATGAAATCACTTACACTGCAGACAATAGAACACAGCGCATCTACATTTCTTCTTGTCCACGTAAGAATCTGATCCGCAGTTGGTACTATCTGTTGTCCTACATTGGCTGGATTCGATCTCGCAACCGGCTTCACGTCCACCCCAGAAGCAGTATCCCAAAGCTCGTATGTGCTTAGGATGGTCTTCATCTTGAATTTCCAGAGTGGATAGTTAGTGCCGTCCAATTTTTCGCTTTCGCCGAATGGTGGGATTCGTAGTCTTGCAGGCTGGGCCATCTCTCACAATCTGCTCGCAAATAGAAACACACTACCAAATCTTCTTGCTAGAGCCCAAGCTCTGATACCATGTAAGAAAAAAATACAATGTCTGTGCTCAACAGATAACAGGATCTCGTATGCAAGAGAGAAAAGCAGATAGTATGGAGAATCAAAATTTTGATTATTGTAAAACTGATACAATAGATGGCGCTTCCTCCCAGCCATGCGCTCCTGTGTGCGAAGCTTCGATGGCATGTTGGAAACAGTAGAGGACGGAGGCTAGATGCTAAGGAATCAGGGTTGTTGTAGCCAGTGATGATGATGGGCTTCACGAGCTTGCTCTTATATAGCCACCAGTCGTAGTCGGTTAGACCCCATTGGGAGACCGACCCAGTCGGCCCAAAACGGTCAACTGGAGGTCAGTCTCGAAATAGGCCATCGACCACATGTTAGAACCATGGCACAGAATAGAGCAACTTACCCATGGTTCCCATTCGGCCCAGAGCCATCCAGGATCATCTGGGGCTCCAAACGGGCCCCGCAGCCCGAGAGTGGGCTGCCCCGAGAAATGCTCTATCTACCCTTAGTGCACTCAGCCATGGGATGCCTTCCCGCACTTGCATGTAGCCTAGTTGGCAGTGTGCTAACTGTTGGGATATCTCAAGGTGTATGCCTCAGGCACACCTTATGTTTCTATATGTGAGTGCTAGAGGCACAGTTAGGTGCCCACAAGCACAGTTAGGTGGTGGAGAGCCACATAGGATGATTGAGAGAATCTAGGAGCAGATTGAGGAGATGATTGTGGAGCTCTGAGGTAATCAGTGATGTCAGTGAGCATGTATGAGGTGCCTACTTAAGGACCTCACTCTTCTTCATTCTACAAGCAAGTAATGCAAGTATTCTGAGTTTGTGTCCACTCTTTGCTTTCCTTTCAGCTTTCCAACATGGTATCAGAGCCATTTGATCCTCCTTGAGCCCATTTCTACCACATCATCATCTTCTTCCTCTTCTTCTTCTTCACCATCTCTCCCTCTTCTTCCCAAAATTTGCTTGAGCCTGTTCTCCTCCGGTTCTCACCCATTTCCCACGCCCTTCTAGCTGGAGATCTATCTTGTTGGGGCAAATTTCTGACTGCAAGGAATTGACGTATTTCCAGCTCTGCTGGTCGCCATTGTACGATTTTCGTCAATTTTTCTTGCTGCATTTTCTCTATGCCTGCTCCTTCTTTCTCTAATTCCTTTCAGGGCAAGCTTGTCCATACCTTGGGCTACCTTGTGCTGAAATTTGAGCAACAATGGCTGCATATTGAAGGAGAAAACAGAGAAAAACCAGTCAACTTTGTTGAAGGAAGAGAAGGCGACCTGACACGTTTTTTCGCCTCTTCTTCCCAGAGGATCTACTGTGGTATACCAGCTTTCTTTTGCCTTAGAAAGCTCCCTTTCTTTTGCTTTGAAGAGTGAGCTATAAGCCCTCCAAGTTCAGCTCTCTAGTTTTGACAGTTTTGACAAGCTTTTGAAGATGATGCTACATAAAATGCTACTCTAGCATTTCTGGTCTTTTGAAGTTTTCAATAACTTCAGTACAAGTGTTGCTTCAGTTTTGTTTTGACTTGCTAGACCTGGTTTTGATTGGAAAGTGTTTATTTCACCCATTTCTATGAAGCATGTAAGAAGAAGCATCATTGTTTGAAATCTAGTCACTACTCTTTGCTACATCAAGTGCTCATATTTTGGAAGTCTTTCAGTTATTTTTGCCTTATAAGAGAGATAGACACTGCCCAATATCTGGGTTAGACCCTCTCATGGCTACCATATTTAATCTTGAGAAGTTCAATGGAAAGGGCTTCCATACATGGCAAATGAAGGTGAAATTTGCAGTGATGAGGGAGAACTTATGGGGACTTGTCAAACCTACTCCTACCGCTTCTTCTACAGCCTCCAATGCTGGAGAATCCTCAACACCGACACGACCGGCAAGGGATCCAGCAAGAGAAGAAAAGGCATATGGTATCATTGCTCTTGCTTTGGGTGATGATTATATACACCATATCTCTGACTTAGAGTCTCCTTCGGAAGCTTGGAAGAAGCTAGACATGATTTTTGGTGCAAGCTCTCACATCTCTAAACTATCACTTAAAATCTCTTTCTTTGAATTAAAGATGGCAAGTGGTACTACTTTAGCAGCTCATGTCAACTATATGCGGAGTCTTATGACTCAATTAGCTTCTATCAACTCTCCTATCACTCCTGATGATGCTATGGCAGTGTTACTTAAGAGTATGCCTGAAGGATTTGATCACATTGTTAGCACTTTGAAGAATCTTCCCAATCCTAACCTTGAAGGCATTATCTCTCCTCTCCAAGAAGAAGAAAGGCATATGGAGCTAAGGAAAGGCAATGACACTGCTTATGTTATGAAATTCCAGAAGGGCAAGTATACTCCTTGCAATCACTGTGGAAAGACAAATCACCTTTCAAAGGACTGCTTCAAAGTTAATCCATGCAAGCACTGTGGCAAGAACAACCATAATGAGAAGTTTTGCAGAGCCAAAGCAAAGACAGAAAATGCAAATCTACTTACAGTTAATGAGCCTCCATAAGATGAGGCATCCTTTCAAGATTATGCATTTTAAACACATCTCTATGTATGCTCCAGATCTCTCTTTTTATGTCAAGGTACTCAGCCTGGATAGTCCTCCAAAATGAATGAAAATAAACTATTGTGTTTTGTGTGTTTTGTAAACACCTCTGGTCACCTTATGATGTAGGCCATGTGTATGTTTTGTTCCATGGTACCTCCTGCAGACATTGTGTGCATGTACATGCAGGGGAGATAACCATTGGAAGGTCTTTTTGTATCCCTTTTTGTTTACCTTACACCCAAGGGAACCCTTGCTAGCATGAGAACCTAGCCATAGATTTATCCTTGACCACCATGAGATGGCATGAGAAACTATGAGACTAGATGTATCCTTGACATAGCCTGAGGCATTTCCTTGAGGGGGGGTTTGTTGGGATATCTCAAGGTGTATGCCTCAGGCACACCTTATGTTTCTATGTGTGAGTGCTAGAGGCACAGTTAGGTGCCCACAAGCACAGTTAGGTGGTGGAGAGCCACATAGGATGATTGAGAGAATCTAGGAGCAGATTGTGGAGATGATTGTGGAGCTCTGAGGTAATCAGTGATGTCAGTGAGCATGTATGAGGTGCCTACTTAAGGACCTCACTCTTCTTCATTCTACAAGCAAGTAATGCAAGTATTCTGAGTTTGTGTCCACTCTTTGCTTTCCTTTTAGCTTTCCAACACTAACTCTATCTAAAGCCGTCCAACCATTAGGCCACACATGGCCCCCATCTAGTGTCCAAACCAGGACCTACCGGATAACCTAGCTACTCAAATGCCTTCTCCTCATATGGGGGGCTTATAAGGAGAGTTAGCTGGTTCTCGCGTAATTACACGAGAGTGGAGCATTGATATCTAATAGGGGTGAGGAGTGTGAGCAAGAGGTTGGAGGAAAGCAAGGTCACCGAACATAAGGTTGGCGAAGAGATTTTTGCTTTTCTTACAATAGAGTTGTGAGAGACGGCATCGTGCAAGGTTTCAAGTTTTAGTCCCCAGCATTGCTATATAGCGACACTGGTTAGTCGGTATATAGTGACACACATATCCTAAAAGTGTTGCTATATAGCAATGGAATAGAGCATAATGTTGCTATATAGTGACGGTTTAGGGCACCTAATCTAAGGAGAGAAGGACAGAGCTCATGGGTGGATATTTTTTTAGATCTTAATGGATTTCCTTGCATTTTGTGTTGTGATTTTGGAGATGTGCAGATGAAGGGATGAGTGGAAGCTGTTCAGATGGTGTGCCAACACCTGGGAGCGCAGAGTGGCTTACAGAGAGGTTGTATTGTCATTGCACTCATTGCAAGCGAGAAGTATGACATCAACACCGTATTGTCATGCACCACTTGCCGAGGGTGGAGCCCGCACTAGTACCCACCATTGGTGGAGCACCTCATCGATAAGTGATTGCTATTTGAGTTCATGATTAATATTGCATGCATACATGACACGAAACCTTGAGACAAGATCTTACATTTACACGAAACCTTGAGACATGATGAGGAGGGTGGCCAGGG